>NC_056748.1:1108334824-1108634824 GCF_019279795.1 Protopterus annectens
ATTCTGGCAGATTGCATGAGCAGAGCATTATGTGCAGAGAGAAATGCTGTTAAAGGGAAGCAGTATTACATTCTTGAGAGGAATACATTTTATCACAAAATTTCACCTAGCCTTAGTGGTCAACAAGTTAAGTTATTTTGTATATGAGACTTTAAAGTGAGTTTATATCTTGCTGACCTGAGCTTCTGTGTGTTCATGGAGGGATAGGTTTTGGTCTAAGACAATTAGTGAGACGGTTGACCAAAAAGTCTGTAATGCTGAAGTTAAGGATGTTACTTATTTTTCTAGAGGTGCCAAATAGCATCACTCTGGACTTTTGTGTACTGACAGACCGTACAAAGACAATTCCATATAGCTTCAAAACCCTTTTGAAGTTCACTGTCAATGGATGATCATTTGTTGGACCTGGTAGTGACTGTGTCAGCTGCATATATTTGAAGTAGATTCAAGAGCAGATCATTAATATATTGTTAGAATAACACTGGTTCCAGGACTGAACCTTGTGGGACTCCTCATGCAAGGATTCCATTTTGTGTGGCATTGTATGATTCAGTCACTAGGAAAATTCTGTTTTCAAGCTAGTTCTCAAAACACTGTACCACTTCTATGGAGAAACGTCTGTCTGACTGTTTATGCCACCAACTAACTTGGTCAAAGGTTTTGAAAGCCCACTTAAGATATAAAAAGATGGCTTCTGTATCCTTACCTTCCTCAATGTTTATAAAAATATGTAGTCCGTCAGCAAAAATATATATAGCTGTTACTTAGCTGACATAGTTTCTTCCCCAACTTTAGCACTATCTGTAAGGATGCCATATTTTAGTAAGTAATCTGAATTTGATCTTATGCTGTTTTATATTTTTCAAGTATTTTTGCTACTGGACAGAGACTGGCAATAGGACAAAAGTGATTTGCAGAGACTGAGGAAGTACATCAGCCAAGGGATAATCGTGACATTCTTAAAATTATTAACAAGGATTTTTTTGTAAGTAACATATTGAAAATGTGTTCCAGTTTATTGACTAGCTATTTTAAGAATTTTGGGGTGTAATGTGTGAAACTTGGTTCTAGTTTTGCATGACTTTATTGCTGGTAATGGCCTTGAAATAGGATTGGGTAAGTCTACAATATTATGAAGTGGTGAGAGTTTTTGGAAAGGAGGTTAGTTAGAAAAGTTAGGTTGGTAGATAGTTAGGTGCTGCTGATATGCTGACTTTGTTGAGAAGTCACATTCTTGCTACAGCTACCTGCTTTTGTGAAAACATTTTAAGTACTTTGTTGTTTCATTCTCTTCCAGAATTGTTTTAGTTTTAAGATAAGAGGTTTATACTTGTCTGGCATATTCAGTTTTGGCACAATTGATTTTCATTCTAGTTTCCCTTTTTTTTAAAGTTGCTTCATATTGATAGGATGGTTCCCTTTTTTTCATCCTGGCCATGCCCCATCTGTTTTTATTAATTTGAGATCAGGTGTAAGCCAAGGGGAATATCGACCTTGAACTCTTGTTCTTTTCATAATGAATAGTTCATCCTCAATGGGAGAGAGAGGTGATTGTAGAAAGTGGAAAGGGCTTCTATGGGTGTCACAGCACTGATAAAAGGAACTCCACTTGTTGTGTTGTTGCAAGAAAAGCACATGCAGTGGTATCTAGGATTACTGTTTTGGTTGTCAAAATAATGGCTTCAGGTTTACAATATTTAATGTCCAGGCTGAGTAAGGGTCAGTGGTCATTTAGAGAAGTTGTTGGGTATCTTCAGCTGTTTTAGTTTATCTGGTATATTGGTTATAATCACATCAAGTAAAGAGATGTTTTACATTCTATAAGCGGTCCTTTCCAGTCTAAGTTTAGATCATGCATTATGAGTTTGTAATGTGCAGAACTTTGTATATTATAGCATCTAATCAAACAGAAAGACGATGGCTGTGGCATATAAATTACTGCTAAATGTGTTTTAGGTGACTACCCATGGAAATTTGTACAAGTAGCCAGTTGGGCTGTTAGTCTGAGGCTGCCTTGCTGCCACTTAACAGTACTGTGGACAGGTTTGCCTCCCCCTCTGGAAGCAAAATTGAACCTCTTCCATGCCTATTACCAAGGCTTTCTTGTTTCTCCTTTTTGATTTTCACTGACTGGTTGCCAGGATGAAGCCACAGTTTGGACAGTATCCATTTTGGAGATATTATGGTTACATCTTTGTTGTTTTCACACTGCTGGCCTTGTGTGACTGGTCAGATTAAGTGAAGGATTTGAAATGAAAGTTAGTTTTGCAAATCAAAATTCATAACAGTCTCTGAAATAACATTTCATTAACTTTGTTTTGATTGTTTACTAAGGGTGAGAAAGGGGTATCTACTCCAAAAGAAGGAATAACTATCTTGTTCATGTCCATGAGTTGTGGTAGAGAGAGTTAGGAGACTGACCGTGGATTAATGCAGTGGCAGCAGTCCCAGTCAGCCGATATTGCACTGGATCACAGTCCCAGTCCTGCAGATGTACTGGATAGCCGTCCCAGTCCTGCAGATGTACTGGATAGCTGTCCCAGTCCTGCAGATGTTGTACTGGATTGTAGATGTTGTACTGGATCGCCGTCCCAGTCCTGCAGATGTACTGGATCGCCATCCCAGTCCTGCAGATGTTGTACTGGATCACCATCCCAGTCCTGCAGATGCTCTACTGGATAGCCGTCCCAGTCCTGCAGATGATGTACTGGGTGGGTAAGAGCCAACACCTAGTATGGACCTTTTCAACTTACTAGATTCTGTTTGTCTCTCTACATTTGATCATGTGGTTTAATTAATTAAAAAAAAAAAAAAAGGGATGCCATCATGGACATATGCAACAGAAATAGGTTTCTTTTACAAGTTTTCTGGACTGTCTGTTTGCCATTGCCAGGAGTTCCTTTGTACCATCTGTAATCAGTAAATCTGCTTAGACATAAAAGCACTTTGTGGCAAAACATTTATTTTTCAGAACAGAATTTGACAGCTGTTGAGATTACACATAATGCAAATCTAAAATCTCCCATAGCAAACTGCAGACAATAACTTAAGAGCAGAAAAGAAGCCACTGGCCAGCTCGGGAAGGAAAAAAAGTATTAGTTACATGTACCTTCTCAAGAATAAATTACATACAGGTTGCTTGCACTCAGAGCTGTAGCTGACTCATCAAATGCCCTATACCTATACCTGTCCCCAATCTCACCCCACCCCCAGGTCTTCAGCTGAAGATATGATTCTGTAGTGTGGTGCCTCTGAGCCAAGATCCTTTCAACCATCACCCCCTCAACAAAAAAAAAAGGTCATCTTCTATTTTTGACTGTAGCTAGCCAGCTAGTCTCCTGTGGCATCTCTTCTCTTGCTGCTCATCTTCTGTGTACCCCTGTCCTACCTTAACATACTGATTTTAGGGTTAGGTAACACCACAGTTATTCCAAGAAATGTTACGCCTTGACTTGTTACTCCTTAACACTTTGACATGGGCACATGCATGTTGTGTACAAATCTTAGGTTCATAGGTTAGTAGTAGGCTAACTGCCCTTGCGAGCCATTTTAAGCCGAGCCAATTATCCCTTGTGAGACTCAAACCATGTACCTTGTGTTTGTAAGGCAAACACCTTAACCATTAGGCCACCCTCCCAACCATCCTTTAGCTCTTGTTCCAACACTTCTCAAATCCACATTCAGTTTTCTAGGTGTGCTATACCATGTCAGCATCCTCTTTTGTTTTATTTTTATTACGTCCGTACATTCTCCTTAAGTTCCCTCTTAGTCACCCTTCTTCACCAGCATTTGCAGATCCTGTCATTCGACATGGCCGTATATGTTCTAAGAGATCCTCGCCTTCCCTTACCAACTGTCTGTAAGCAGTCTTAGCTGTGTATCCTGACACATCGGAAGGGTAAACAAAAAGAATGGACATCCCACTGTAGCAAATATAAATTACCACAAGGTTCAGTGACTGCAGCATTAGTCAAAATAGAATGAAAAAAAACTCCAGAGGCATACCACGACAAATGGAGCAGACCTGATGAAAACCTTTTTATTCACACAAAGTGCACAGAACAATGGCCAGTAAGCACGTTCACATTTCCCTGAACGCTTCTTCAGACTTAAAAAGTACGCCTTCTATAGTACATCAATATAAAGGCAGGTTTAACCAGCTTGCACCAATCAAAATCATCCCATTACATTGTTAATTAATGCAGTAATCAAAAATCAATTAAATCATCACTGCCTAGTAATGCTTACAATGCTGAAGAATGTAGTGTGTCATCACATAATACATATAGAAAGCATATGCAAATGTGTACATGCAATAAAAACAAACGTGTGTGTGTGTGTGTGTGTGTGTGTGTGTGTGTGTGTATATATATATATATATATATATATATATATATATATATATATATACACTAACTAATAAAATGTGCATAGAAAATATATGTAACAAGATACAACCATTGACATATAAAATATGGGCATTCATGTAAATGTCCTGCATCTAAAGCATGTTTATTCTAGCCATTTAACATTCATAATGTCAGTAAAATTTCATTACCATAAAAATCTACTATTCCATAAAAACTTCATACTCATGTATATATAAAAACATGTATTCTTACTTGTGTACCAAGGTAATAAATAGGGGTCTGCCCATTAAAAGTGACTAGTGAGGGGGCGTGGCTAGGATGTAAACTGGTTGGCAGCATCTTTTCTCAGCTCTGCACTCAAAAGATATTTCTGGCAGGAATTTTTAAAAACTAGATATTGTAGACAAACCTATTTTGTTGAATTACTTCTACTAATATCACTAGAAGTCTACAGTGCAAAAAATTTGGCTTTAAACATTAT
Source organism: Protopterus annectens (assembly GCF_019279795.1). NCBI lineage: Eukaryota > Metazoa > Chordata > Ceratodontiformes > Protopteridae > Protopterus > Protopterus annectens. The sequence goes on from NC_056748.1 coordinate 1,108,339,676, forward strand.
TTTTCCTGTCAAAAACAAGAAGGAAGGTATCTGAATCTACTGAAAATGAGCTTTTCTAAGCATACCACACAGGACCAGACGATGAAAAAGGAGATACAGTCTTTATTAAATGCTATACAAGACTTGTCAGTGAAATTTGACAAAATGAATACCAAACTGGACACGTTTGAGGAGAGATCTACAAAACAAATACAGCAACTACAAGAAATAATGACGCAACAGAAGTCTCAAATAGCTGACATAGAGAGATCCTTAAATGATAATGAGGGCAGACTCTCAGAACAAGATCTTCAGCTACATTTTTTATCACAACAACATGCTTCATTACAAAATAAAATAGAGGATCTAGAGAACAGGTCCAGACGAAATAACCTTCACATCTATGGGCTACCAGAGAAAACAGAGGGAGATAACATGGTGACTTTCCTTACTACCTGGTTACCAGAAGTTTTAAAATTGCCCGAAGCTTTTTCTTATGGAATTGAAAGAGCCCACAGATCCTTAAGAGCTGCTTCATCAACCATCAAATCAAAAAATCACCCGAGATCAATAATAGTAAAGTTTTTTTTCATCACAGGACAAGGAACTTATTTTAAAAACAGCATGGTCAACTTCTCCAGTTAAATACAAAAACAACATAATCAGATTTGATAATGATTATTCTGCTGGAGTTATAACTGCAAGAAAAGAATGTCTCCCTCTGATAAAGGAATTGAAAAAAAGACAACTTAAACTCCACTAGCTGTTCCCTGCAAGAATAAAAATATTTTTTACTGAAGGTCCTAAAACTTTTGACACTCTGCAAGCAACAGTTTCTTATCTTTCAGCTAATAAAACCTTGGATAATGTGGAAGAAATGGATTTCTCCCAATTTGGGGTTAAGCGTCACTTAGGAAAAAATGAATGGAGCACTGCTGACAAGAAGAAGAAGAAATGATAAAAGACATATGAAAAACACAAACATTATTGTCTTCTATTTGCTCTGTAAGGCAAAAAAGTTCTTTGAAAGCATTCATGCTTTACACATGTGTCAGTCTTTGAAACAATATAAATACAAGATAAGCAGGACATTTTATAACTAAAGCAAACAACCCTAAAGAAAGCAAGGTAACATATCTTTCTCTATTACAGTGTAAATACTTACAGTCATGATTTTTCTAACTCTAAGTGATGTTTAGATAGTTCATTTATAAATTACCTGCCTTTTACTGCTAGTATAGAATATGATGTATTTACACTGACATATTAATATGGTGTGTTTAAATCAGCATGATTCCTTTTTATATTATTTACAATAAGCTGCATGAAATATCTAAACTGATGTATTTAATACACATAATAATATATAAAAACTGATGGTAATAACTGTCAAAAAGTGCCTTGAAAAGTAATTATCTATTCTTTGATGCTAAAAGTGCCTTTTTGACTAACAAACAACTGTTTGGCTTGTATATCTGCCCTTAATGTTAAGAAAACTAATAGAAGTTTAATGAGCTAGTGTTCAGTTTAAAAAAAGCCCTAAAAACTTCACTTACTTTGTTTTTGTCTTCCCGTCATGGTCACGAGCTGGGAACTCTTATTTTACCACCCCTGAATGAAGGTTCTTCAGTTAGAATCCATTACAGTGTGTTAAACCTTCTAACAGCACAAAATGAAAGTAAACAGTCATGAGTGATGTCAGCACTAAAACAAGACAGTATAGATGTGGTGTCAGCTCCTAAGCTACTTAAAGTAACCAGCACACTATTTATGAGATGGCAAAGTGCTTTTACAGTTTTAACAAATATTAAAAGTACATTGAAGTACCTAATGAATTTAGAATTTAGAAGGTATCAACACATACATGACTTTTTATTATATTGTAATATTTGTTATTCATTTTGAATTGTACACATAAACAGCACACAAAGCTTAAAAAGAAGTATATCACTTGGAAGAAACTGTATGAATAGTTTAACTTAATTTTATAAAAAATTAATATATTTAAGTCCTTGACTGGAACTATATAACATATTTGTAAACACACTGCAGCTAGTGTACTCAACCTTAAGGATAGTAAGTCAATTAAGGTTCATGAATGTAGCTATGTGTTATTAGGCATTTTAAGGGTAAAAAAGAGTTGCTGTTTAATTATCAAGATACTCTGTAAATATTAAATTGTTCAAGTAGCACAATCATTAAGCAGTATTGAGCAAGAAAAAATCTCAGTCTTGCATGATATTGTTTTATATATATATATATATATATATATATATATATATATATATATATATATATAGGGAAGAACTGCTGAATTATAAGTATGCTTTTATTAAAGGCAAGTTATATTAATATTGAACATCCTCACTGAAAATGAATGGTTGTGTAGAGACATAGTAACTCCCATTATATAACCAAGGCTAAAGAGATTGTCTTGTATGTCTGAATTGATCAGCCTTGAACCTTAGATTGCAAATAGACATGCAACATACTTTTACTTATAATACTGAATATATATTATATAACATCACAAATGCTAAAGCCATTGTCAGCTACATCTCATATCAATCAGCATTAAAATATGATTTGAATAGCATAGGCATTTACTAACATATTGCTGTTGGTACCTGATATGCATATAAGTAACAGGTCTAATTTCTGTCTATGAAAGTAAATACCAGGCTGTGTGCATTTGTTAATTATGAAACAAGAGCGTGCTATCTATTCTTTTTAATATCCTATAGGTATGTACTTGTTAGAGACACACACATGCTGCAAAGTTGCTAGTTATTGCATATTCATTAGTATATTTCTGACTGCAGTGTTGTAAATATATGGTGTGGACCACTTGAGTTGAGAATATATCTCTATATTGGGCATGTTCTCTGTCTGAATGTTGTATATTATCTATAATATGATATGGAGTACCCTCACTAAATTCAAAGAAGCCACAATAGAATCAAATATTTATTAAAAATGGAGAATAGAAGGATGAAGAGAAAAATGAATGAAAATGGTTGATGGTCATATAAGGTTATCTTTTCCTGTGTATGTAGAAGAATTGACAGTAATAAGTACCAAACAATTGTGTTATAGCATATTTAAAGCCTACTTTGCTTCTCATATTTTCCAACCTTACAGTTATAACACTGCAGATAAATCCTGTAATATCATAAGGAGTATGAGTTGCTATTTGACATATGACATATGTGGTACACTAGCGATGAAATATGCCAGTGGCAATACAAATGTAACATTATATTCATTGTTACGGATACTTTCTGATTTAATCTACTTGTGGCATGGTTAACTGATGCATATAATGCTTAACATTTTTTTTTTTTTTTATGTATGTATGCATATATGTGTGTATGTATGTGTGTATATATATATATATATATATATATATATATATATATATATATATGTATGTATATGTATATATATATATATATATATATATATATATATATAGGTAGACCATTACAATAAATTTGATACCTATGAATGCCACTCACTATAAGGGAGATAGACAGCAAGCATATTATTTTTAAGATGCATAACCGTTATTGCTACACAAAAGATATATTAAAATAAAAGATTTTCCTTAACTATTTGGTTTTGTTTAAATTGTAAAGTATTAAATCTATGTATAGTTGTGTTGCCTTAGTGTTTTATAAAATATTAAAAATAGATAAAGACTGTATTTAAGCAATCTGTAAAGACAGATACATGTATACTTAAAAGATATCGAAGATACTTTTCATTATAAAACTACCATATGGCGGGGCTGGGGGAGGATGCTGAAATGCAGACTTAGAGAGATCGCTTGAATGATTAGATCATTCAAGGATGAGATGTTTTTTCTCATGGAGGGGTTTGGTGGTTGTTTATCTTATATTGTTTTCAGTTATGATCTTGTAATTTACTTTTATTGGGTGTCTCTGTTCCCACGAGAGGAGAAAATATACTAGATCTCATTATCACAAACATGGGGACAAAATGCTCCACACCGGAAGTATATCCCTCATTGGTGAGATCTGATCATAAACTAATCTCACTGGAAATCCACATCCCGTCCCCACCCCAAACAAAAAAGACCACAGTGAAGAACTTCTCTAAAGCAAACTTCACACTACTCAAGACTGGTGTGGTATCCTTCAAGGCCCCTGAGCCAGTGGAAACCACAACCCAAGCTATGGAAGCCCTTACAAATGCCTTCTATGAACACCTCCAGGACTGCATGGATCAGGCAATCCCAAATAAAACCAAGACTCTTTCCACAAAGGCCAAACGTCCAGTCTGGTGGACCCCAGCCATTAACAAACTTTACAATAAGAGGAGAAAGCTATTACATGATAGAACAAAATCCATAAAAGGGAAGTCACCCCTGATCATTATTAGTAAAAAATACGAGCACTCATAAAATCAACTAAGGCCAATTTTGAGAGAAAATTTGCCATGGATTCAAAGGACAATCATAAGGCCTTTCTCAGCTATGTTAGGAACCTGGGTGGAAACTCCCAGATATGCTCAGAATTAGTCCAAAATGATACAAAAATCACTGAACCCACAGACATTGCCAACATACTGGCAGACAGGTTCAGTGCAAACTTCACCCCTCTCCCCTAAAGGAGAGATAACTATCCCAGCGGAGTGTAGCCTCCCAGACATCTCAAATGCGCAGGTGAAAGCTGCTCTCTCTAAAGCTAAAAATACAGCATCAATGGGACCGGATGGTGTCCCCGGCTGTGTGCTACACGAGCTAAATGAGGAATTAAACCCGCACATAAGGCAGCTGTTTAATCTCAGCCTTACCACAGGATACATGCCCAAGGAGTGGCGTACGGCAACTGTGGTCCCACTCCACAAAGGCGGTGCCTCTACGGACCATGGTAATTACCGCCCATAAGCTTAACAAGTCTAGTCTGCAAAGCTATGGAGAGGATCATAATGGAGCTCATAAACAAAGATATAGGGGACTTGCAGACATTGGACCCGACCCAGTTTGGCTTCGTCAAGGGCAGATCATGCCTTTTGAACTTGGTTGTCTTCTTGAAACAGTCACCAAGGCCATTGATGAGGAAAGGCAGTCCATACAGCCTACCTTGACCTTGCAAAGGCCTTCACACAATACCCCACTGGTATTGTAGAAAAACTTACCAGCTTAAATGTAAACCCATATGTCACAAGATGGGTTGCAAACTGGCTTAAGGATAGAACCCACAGGGTTAGAGTTGCTGGCGCTATGTCAGACTCCAAGCGGTCACAAGTGGTGTCCCACAGGGCTCGGTCCTTGGCCCCTATTGTTCGGCATCTACTTCTCAGAAGTACAGGCCAACATGGGAGGACTTTGTCTGACAAAGTCTGTTGATGACTGCAAACTGGTATCCATAGTGGAAAGTGCATCGGACACGGATATCATTCAGAAGGGACTGACGGAAACAGATAGCTGGTGCGAGAGCCATAGCCTGAAGTTAAACGCGAAAAAATGTATAGTCATACCCTTCGGGAAAAACAAGGTAACCCCAAGCTACCATATAGGTGGCAATCCACTAAGCACAGAAGAGATTTTCAGGGACCTGGGGACCCAGGTTGACAGTGGCCTTTCTTTTGACACTCACATTGCTAAAGTGGTTAGAAAGACCTTCTACATTGCCCACCTGATCATGAAGGGATTCACATCCAGATCTAGTGAGGACATTGTTCCCCTGTACTCTTCACTTATCAGACCAATGATCGAGTACAATGCCCCATTCGGGATGTATCTCACCCGACATCTGCAGCAATTGGAGAGACCCCAAAAGTTCCTCACCAAAAGGATAAAGGGACTCCAAAATCTGTCATATGCTGCCAGATTGAAGAAACTCCAGCTCTATTCAGTTGCATACCGTCTGCTCTGAGGTGACATGTGCCTGACATACAAGGCCATGTCCAACCCGGAATTGATGGACATGCTCCACCTCAAAAAATCCAAATCCACCAAAACCACTAGAGCAAGCGACTTAAACCTTAGCACGGATATAAATAGGACATGCTGGAGGGATAGATTTATCACTCAGAGACTCCCTATGCTGTGGAATAAAATCCCGGTCCATGTGAGGCAGAGCACCTCGCTGGCTCTGTTCAAGAGAAATCTTGACCTGTGGATGGGAGATCATAGGTTTTACCCCGGGAATCATCTCTGTGTCACTGCTGGACAGAGGCGCACAACAAACTAATGGGCACAGTATTTTTTCATATAAGGGGTGGCGTAAGCCGCAAAACTTTGGGCTAGGCTTATAAATGCCTTAGGGCAGATAGCCTAGTACAAACCTATGAACCTATTGTAATACTGTTGGAAGAAGAAAGAACAAGTCATTCTCTTCATGTACACACATCTACACATTGTTACGAGTATATGAATATGGATAAAAGCAAAGCTAATATAAATCCAATTGCAAAATGTACATCTCTTAATGTAAATGGTTTAAATAATAGCTGCAAAAGCGGAAGTCTTTATAGCTATTTAAAGCTATGTGAAGCACAACTAGTATTTTTACAGGAAACACACCTTACACAGGAAGACATAAATAAAATAAACATTAAAAATTATACAATACTAGTAAGTTCCACCTATAATCAGAAGCGAAGGGGAGTAGTAATTTTGTGGAAAAACACTACTTTAATGCCTAAAATCATAAATACATTCCATGACAACTCAGGAATGTTTTGTCTAGTGACAATATCTATCAATGAAATGATATATACATTAGTGAATATTTATTGGATACCAGGACTAGGTGTTAGTGTGGCCAAACAACACTTAGAAGACATTGTACAATATACCAAAGGCAAGTTAATCATAGCTGGAGATTTCAATTGCATTATAAAGGAAACTGACACAAATACTAAAACTACACACAAGAGATCACCTTTAACAAAGTTGTTATTTGAGTTTGTTGAAACTTTTAATATAGTTGACATAAATGAGTATGCTATCCCAGATTCACTATTCTTTACACATTTTTCCCATAGACATAATACATACTCTAGAATAGATAGAGTATACATAACAAAGGATTTAACCTCTAAATTAAATAAAGTCAAGACAATTTCATGTCCATTTTCTGACCATAATACCATAACGTTTGAGATAGCCTTATGTTTCAAGAGAAGGATATCAGTAACAAGAATACCATCTTACATAACAAATCTCAAAGATTTTAAGGAATTTTATATTAAAGAGACACAAACATTCCTAGATATCAATCCTACAAAAGATGTATCTGAAATATATATATGGGATGCATTGAAAGCATACCTATATGGAAGAGCGGTTGGATGGTATAAAAATAAACAAAAACAGTGGAATAAGGAATTAATGGAATTACAGTCAAAAGTAGATAATTTAAAGCTTGATATTCAAAATGGAAACACCAACTTAATAAAAAAACTAGAAGATACTAATAAAAAATACTCAGAGACGCTACACCACAAAACAATGATCAACTTAGAAAAAATTAATGTTACTATTCAATGAACCCTAAAAACCAACGAAGAATAGCAAATAGGACTAAAAAGATTATTAAAACAAATCAAATCAAGGAAATACATAATATAGAAACCAAAAAGAAAGTATCTGATTTAGAAGGAATACTAGAAGCTTTTAGGCTATTTTTTCATAAACTTAATAATCAAAATGAGAAAACAGAAACACATTCAGCATTGAAAGCTTTTCTCAAAAACAGTGTTAAAGTTAGGTTATTAGAGGAGCAAGTACAACTAATAGATAAACAAATAACAATGACAGAACTTAAAGCTGAAGTAAATAAGTTAAAATTAAACAAAGCTCCAGGTATAGATAATATCACCCCAGAAATGTTTAAATTACTATCAAATGAGGCTTTGCTGTTGTTATTGAATGTCTTTACATCAGTTAAAAATGGTAAAGACATTCCTCCTTCTTGCAAGTACACATTAATATCACCAATTCTGAAACAAAATAAAGATCCCAGTGAATGTTCATCATACAGACCCATTTCACTTCTTAATATAGATTATAAAATTTTTATGGCAATACATGCTGCTCGAATAAAACAATTACTACCACTTTTGATAGAGGAGAATCAAACAGGTTTTATAAAAGATAGGAACACTTATGACAACATTAAAAGAATTCTTTCCTTATGCTTAGACATAAATAGCGTATTTGATTCAGTGAACTGGGATTATCTGTGGTTAGTTTTAGAAGAATATGGCTTCCCAAACAACTTCACTTTGTTAATAAAATCATTATATGAAAAATCATTGGCTTATATAAAACTGGGATCTTGTCTGTCTAAATCTATTAAAATAACTAAGGGCACAAAACAAGGCTGCCCTCTTTCTCCGTTATTGTTTGTGCTAGTCATTGAACCCTTAGCAAATAATATACGTATGGATAAAAATATTGAAGGAATACAACTAGACAACAGCCTAGAGCTTAAAATTCAACTTTTTGCTCATGATATTTTAATTACCTTAAAAAATAATAATAGCAGTTTAAAAGCATTATGGGACTCGATTCAAAACTTTAAAAACTTTTCAAGTCTTAAATTTAATGAGAACAAAACAAATGTATTGCTTATAAATACTAATAAAAAAGATCTAAATAAAAAATACCATAAATATATCTATACCGATAATATAATTAAATACTTGGGAATTATAATAACTAACAACCTAGGTACTACAATTGAAACAAATTATAAAGAGACCTTAAATAATATTAAAAATCTAATACAAAGATGGAATAAATTCTTCTTTTCAATGGAAGAAAGGCTTTATATAATTAAAATGATCATATTTCCAAAAATTCTTTATGTCATACAAGCTTGTTCTTAGGTTCATAGGTTCATAGGTTCATACTAGGCTATCTGCCCGAGGGCATTTACAAGCCTAGCCCATCGTTTTGTGGCTTATGCCACCCCTTTAGTATGGGGAACTATACCCATTATTTTGCTGTGCTTCTGTCGAGCAGTGACACTGAGGTAATCCCTGGGGTATATCTGCGATCTCCCATCCGTTGGTCAAGATTTCTCTTGAACAAGGCCAGCGAGGTGCTCTGCCTCACATGTACCGGGATTTTGTTCCACAGCATAGGGAGTCTTTGGGTGATGAATCTATCCCTCCAGCACGTCCTATTAAAATAGCCGTGTCGAGGTTTAAGTCTCCCGCCCTTGTGGCTCTGATGGATCTAGATTTTTTGAGATGAAGCATATTCATCAAATCTGGGTTTGACATGGCCTTGTATGTTAGGCAAAGGTCACCTCTGAGCAATGATGGCGACTGAATAGAGCTGGAGTTCTTTCAGTCGGGCAGCATAGGACAGATTTTTGAGACCCTTTATCCTTTTGGTGAGGAACTTTTGTGGCCTCTCCAGCTGCTGCAAGTGTCGGGTCAGATACATCCCGAATGGGGCATTGTACTCAATCATTGGTCTGATGAGTGATGAGTAAAGGGAGACTATGACCTCCCTTGATCTAGATGAGAATCCCTTCATGATAAGGTGGGCAATGTAGAAGGTCTTCCTAACTACTTTAGCTACATGGGTGTCGAATGACAGACTACTATCAACCTGGGTCCCCAGGTCCCTGATAACTTCTTCTGTGCTCAGTGGATTGCCACCTATTTGGTAGCTAGGGGTAACCTTGTTTTTCCCAAAGGGTATGACTATGCATTTATTGGCATTTAACTTCAGGCCGTGGCTCTGGCACCAGTTATCCGTTTCTGTGAGACCCTTCTGAAGGATATCTGTGTCAGATGTGTTTTCTACTATGGCGCCCAGTTTGCAGTCCTCTGCAAACTTTGTCAGCCATAACCCTCCTGTGTTTGCTTGTACTTCGGAAAAGTAGATGCCAAACAAGAGTGGGCCCAGGACTGAGCCCTGTGGGACACCACTTGTGACAGGCTTTGAGTCTGACATGGCGCCAGCAACTCTGACCCTGTGGGTTCTGTCACTCAGCCAGTTTGCAAACCATCTTGTGATGTATGGGTTAACATTTAAGCTGATGAGTTTTTCAATGATACCCGAGTGGGGTATTGTATCTTTGCCACCAGCTAAATCGCACCTAAAACAATTAAATGATTTAATGGTAAGATTCCTATGGTATCCAAAAAAACCAAGGATAGCTATGATGTATCATCTAGATGATTGGGATATAGGTGGCATAGGTTTACCAGACATAGAAATATATTTGCATTCATCCATTATTAAAACAATATTATGGCTAAATACAAAATATACATCAAAATGGAAGCTAGTTCATGAGAGAATCTGGTTAAAATCAGGATTTGTAGTAGCAAATAAGTATACAGATTTCATACCAAACAATTTTCTATGGCTGATAAAGGAATATATGATGATACATAAGAATAAAAATATAAGTTCCAAATACATTACTTAAACATTAAAAATTTTCCAAAATCTTATTAATAGCAATCCTGATATTAAAGCATGGTCATTTCTTTTATATCCAGTAGCGTACACACAAGGTAATATAATAACATTTAATATGGAAGTAGTCAACATGCTTAAAGAAAAGGGATTAATATATTGGCATCAATTGCTAAACTCTGGAAAACCTCTGACAATAGACCAGATTAAACAGAAATTAAATATGGAAGATAGTTCGTGGTTACATGTACAAGAATTAAGACAGTATATATTAAGCAAACAAGAAACAATACAACCATCAATAAGACAAAATGTTCTTAACCTCATAGAACATATAATATTACTAACGAATCAACCCATTACTGGAAAGGGATACTTATCTATTTATAAAACAAACAAAAAAATAAAAATGCATAATAATGACAAAATATGGAATTATTATAGATCAGTTAATGGACATGTGCCAAATGACAGATAAAAAAACTAATTCTTCTCTCTCCAAAGCAGAAATCACTTTCATTACATTGGAGACTTTTTACATGGCAATTCATACACAGATCTTATGTAACCCCTCATAAAATGGAACTTATGTTTAAGAAAAATATTGGCTGCTGGAGATGTGATTTATCAATAAAAGCAGACTGGCAACATATGTTCTACGAATGCCATTTGATTAAACCATATTGGGATAAAATAAATTATTTTCTGCAAATGGTATTCAATGATAAATTCGGATTGCCAAATCTATTATTTTATTTAATGTACCTGTATCCGACTATGTGCCAAGAACAAAATATGTAATCTTATGGACTCTCCTAGCTATTGCAAGGAAGAACATTACATCAAACTGGAAATCCAAAGCTTCTCCAACTTTTAAGCAATTCATGAATATGGTGTCAGCAGTATCGCAATTGGAAATGAACACTATTAAAGGAAGAACTGAAAGAACTACATCATTATACATAGCATGGCAAAAAGTAACTGAAATACTGGAGAATAACTGCAGCAGATTATAATCAGGAAACAATTGTATAGAAAGTCAATTGTATGTCAACAATAAACACCCTTGTAAATACTTTATTTTGGTTTTAATGTTTGATATCTGTTTAGAGGTTTTAGCCTACCTTTTTAAATAATTTGTAAATACTTCATTGTCATAAATAACCTGCATTCATGTTTTCTTGTTTTTGGAAATGAATAAAAATATAAAAAAAAAAAAAAAAAAAAGTGACTAGTGAGTAAGGGGTCTATCTTTAAGGAAGGGTTTCAGTGAAACCCTATCATTTAGGCCGTGTAACCTATCTGCTTGTAACCTCAGGATCCATCTAGCTTCCTGCTTCTCAGTCTGGTTCCTGACATCGCCTAACCTCGCTGTTCTGTATATTAATTCCATCACCGTAAACCGAAACTTGTGTGTTGTATTTGTATGTATTACATGCCTTGCAAGAGCATTACTCTCATCTTCTCTACTGATGGCATAAATGTGTTCCTTCACATGCTCTATCAGCGTTCTAATGGTTTTGCCAACATAGAAGCAACTGCATTTCTGACATACAGCTAGATACACGAGATCCCTTGTCTTACAGTCTGAATATATTTTAAAAGAAAATACATGACCTGTGTCAGGGTGAACAAATTCCTTGCTTCCAGACATGAAACTGCAGTGGTTGCGTGACCTACATGATAACGTCCCTACTCTGACAGATCTGGTCCTATCCCTTCCAGTCTTCTCATAGCACAATATCCTTTTCAATGACTGAGTATTCATGTATGTAAGATTCGGTGTATTCCCTGCTGCTTCTCCTCTGACTTTACTGTCCAAAGTGGTATGTGCCAATTATTGTGAATGATCTTCTTAATGTTTCTACTACTATTTGTGTAGGGTATCACTATCCTATTGATATTACCAGTACCTCTGGTTCCATTAGTCTCTGTACATAATTTCTCTCAGCTGATGTAGTAGGAAGTAAGGTTGCTGCTCGAGATTGGTTGACGTTTGTGGGTTGGCCGGAATCTCTCCCACTCATTGGTTCCTGTGGCCACGAGAAGACATTCCCCTTTTGGAAGTGCAAAAAGTCTCTCTGGAGTTTCTTCTTTTTTGCCTGCATTAATTTGTTTTCAAGTAGTGCTAAGTGTGTACTTGGTTCTAACAAAAAATCATTCATTTCGATCACTGAAAGGGCAGTCGCTAGTTCTTGTTGTGTCCTAGTTGCTTCATCCATAAGCCCTCTTTCAATGTCCATATACTGCTCAAAGAGCAACCGCATATAACCACAGCTTGTTTCAATATTCAGTTGCTGCCATTTAATTAGCAACTCTGGAAATGTGTTGCCGAAAGTGGGCATCTTTAAAATTTGCAGACCTCTAGGTACTACCTTAAAGCAGAGGCAAGCCTCCATGTGCTTCCTCTGCCATTGTGTATGTTTAAGCTTATCAGAAGTATTTTCCAGCTTCTTGGTAAGTTGCATCACATTTATATTGTGCACAGTTATTACCTTGATCAGCGTTGGCCGTTAATTCAGTCCTGGTCAATTTCAATAATGCTTTCTATATGCATTGTTATGTGATGACACACTACATTCTTCAGCATTGTAAGCATTACTAGGCAGAGATGATTTAATTGATTTTTGATTACTGCATTAATTAACAATGTAATGGGATGATTTTGATTGGTGCAAGCTGGTTAAACCTGCCTTTATATTGATGTACTATAGAAGGAGTACTTTTTAAGTCTGAAGAAGCGTTCAGAGAAACGTGAAAGCACTTACTGGCCATTGTTCTGTTCTCCTTGTGTGAATAAAAAGGTTTTCTTGAGGTCAGCTCCATTTGTCGTGGTGTGCCTCTGGAGTTTTTTTCATTGGATTTTTTCTTTTGCTTATCAGGGGCACTTTATCCAGAGCTGTGTTCTGTTTGCCTTGATCAGTCAAAATAGGACTGTAGCCTTAGTATAGACATTAAAAGACTGCTCCTGTGTTTTGGTGTTTGGTCTTGTGGGATTCAGCGAGTCTGATATTAATTAATGATCTCTTTCCCTTTCTCACTACCTTTTCTGCTTCATACTGTCACTTTTTCAATTGGGATGACTCTTTGACCTTCTTCAGAGCAGAAAAAATGGGTCTGTGACTTGCAGACGATTTCAAAGTGCCTTTGCTCCAGTTTATATTCATTCTTGTTCTGAAAGGGGTTTCAATACTCTTTGGAAAATTAGTTCAGATACAAACAAACCCATAAAGGTTTACTGAGTATCCCAAAGAGGTGAATGTACAGACTTCTGTAAAAATGAGATCACCTTGTTACAGTATAATATCCAGTTGCCATCCAGAGAGGCTTTCCTAGCTTTCATGATGCCACCTTTGTTCCCTTGCTGAGTGTAACTTGGTGATCATAGATGTGTATTTACTTGTTTCTGCATCTCAAAATGTAGCGGTGTGGATGTTCTTTGTGTTTCACTGTTGCAGTCATTACATTTGGGTAATCTGCTTGCAGGTTTCCATCAGTCAGCCTGATTAACAAAGTCTTGGGTCCTGTGTCGGTTGCTGTTCCTTCTTCCATGACGTCAGTTCGTCGGGGGTATAAAACATGCAGCCGATGACATTACATCAGTCTTTCTTGCTATGCGGTGCATGAAGCAGAAGCAGTTCGTAAGTGCCTTTTGGCCGACTCCTGAAATTTTTGTTTTCGAGTTTCAGAACGGAAGTCTTCAACTAAAAGCTAAGTACCCCATTGGGGAAACTCTTTCTTGCTCCTTACCAGTGTCAGTACAAGTTAATTATTGCATTACTTGTGGAAAACAAATACCTCATAAAGATTTTCATTCATACTGTATTCCTTGCCTAGGTCCTGACCACGACGTACCTTGTTGTCGGTTTTATGCTTTATTTAATCAGCGCACTATCCGTCGTCAGTATATTTTTGCCTCTAAATATTTCGGTTCTCGGTTTAATTATCCGGATATGTTATTGGTTAGCCTTCTGACTACTTGGATTCTGAAAAAATACAAAGATAAAGACAGAGACAGGCCGCCGACGTCCAAAACTGGCAACGACGCTTCTCCTAAGCCAGTCGCCAGTTCACCGGTACTCAGTGAGGTGCTTTCGCAGTCCCTGAAATCCGCTACTTCTGATTTGCAGGCCTCTACTGAGACCCATTTGGAGTCCAGTATGCCACGAGATACTTCAACTATGGAACCCATGGATGTCTCCACCTTGGATGGGTCCGGAACTGCTGTGCAGGCACTGACTTCTGAGGGTGTATTCAGGCCTACGGACTTGCATATTAAATCAACACCTCTCTTCTGATCAGGATTCTGTTTTTTCTGACTCTTCTGATGACCTGGATTTGTCCTTACCTACTTATGAGGATTCTGATGCAGAGGACTCTATTCCCTCTCCCTCTGCCTCCCCTTCTGAGGATTTTCTTTTGGGGAAACCTTACATACTCTAAGGGAGCATTTTCACTGGGAAAGCCAGGAATTTTCTGATTCAAAAAAGAGGCTTAGGGATTTCCTTCTCCTCCCTCAGCATAGGCCTTTGGCTATTCCTCCTGTACTAGAACATTGTTGATGATGCTTTCTCGGAATCCAGTATGGCCCCTGATTCTCTGCTTCCTGCTCCTAGTAAACCTGACAGATATTACAGGGTTCCTGAGTCCCACAAGTTCCTTTTCAAAAATCCTATTGCAGATCCAGAAACTATTTCACAGGGGCCCAAGGGCATTAAGGCTTCTACTGCTAAAAATCCTACCCCTTCTGATAGAGACTCCAGGGCACTGGATAGATGGGGTAAAAAGGTTTACACTTCAGCAGCCTTGGCTATTAGACCTTTAAACTGCCAATTTCATATGTTAAAATATCAGCAACCTGTTATTGGACTGCTTAAACAGAAAATGAAGTTGATTCCTGACTGTGTGGAAAATAAAGACTTACATGAGTTTTGATTCTTTAGAGGCCTCTTGCAGGGCTGCTGTTACTGGGTCTGTGCTTAGAAGGCATGCTTGGCTTAAGGAGCTATCTTTGCCTGATGGGCAGTGGCCCTCTAAGAATTGGTCCTTTCCAGCCCCTTCCAGGTCTTCTCAAGCCAAACCCAGACACAGCAAAAACCCCAGGTTTCAGTACAAGGGGACTCACAGAACTAAGCACTGGGGTCCTCCACTTCCAGATCTGGGAATAACAATACCCCCCCTATGGTAAACTGTCTCATTGACTTTCTTTTAAAATTTCCAAGCACTTATCTTCTGACTGCCCCTTTGGGGGGAAAGATTGCTCTTCATGCAAAGAACTGGGAACTCATTACCTAGGACAAATGGGTTTTAAATATAGTGTCCCAGGGATACAGATTTCATTTCCACACGTTGCCAACGCCAAGTGGGTGGCTGGACCTACCCCCAAATCAGTGGGCAGAGGCTCAAAAACAAGTACTTTCTCTCTTAAGCATGGGGGCTATTCAACTGGTACCAGAAGAAGAAAAGGGACAAGGTTTCTACTCTAGCCTTTACCTGGTACCCAGAAAAGACAAAGCATGGCGTCCTATCCTGGACCTGTCTACTCTAAACATCTTTCTGGGCATTCCAAAATTCAAGATGCTGACTCTTCACCAATTACTTCCTATGCTAGGCAAAGACGCCTGGTTGGCAACACTAGATTTAAAAGAAGCGTACCTGCACATCCCAATCAGGGAATCTTGCAGAAGATACCTACGCTTCAAAGCAGGCTACACGCACTATCAGATGTTCATCGTGTTTCACTGATGCAGTCATTACACTTGGGTTATCCCGCATGCATACTACCCGCATTCGGCCTGAATTCCAAAGTCTAGGTCCGGCGTCGGTTGCTGTCGTCTCTTCCCTGACGTCAGTGTGCCAGGGGTATAAAAGATGCAGCCAATGGCATTTTCTTCAGTCTTTCTTGCCGTGCGGTGCTCGAAGCAAAAGCAGTTTGCAAGTGCCTGTCAGCCATCTCCTGAGATTTTCAAATTCGAATTTCAGATCCGAAGTCTTCATTAAAGCTAAGTACCCCGTTGGGGAAATTTTTTTCTTGCTCCATACCAATGTCAGAAAGTTAACAATTGTATTTCTTGTGGGAAGCAAATACCTCATAAGGATTTTCATTCTTACTGTATTCCTTGCCTAGGCCATGATCACAGTGTTGCTAGCTGTCGGTTTTGCGCTAGAAACGCACTAGTAAGCGTCTGAACAATTTTGCCTTTCATTACTTTGGCTGAAGATTCAATTATATAATGCCGTCGAAACAACCGACGACCGAAGTTTACAAAAAGCACAAGGAAAAGGAAAAGGACAAGCATCCGAGGTCCAAAACCGACGATGAGGCTTCCGCTAAGCCAGTCGCCGGTTCGCCGGTTCTCAGTGAGGTGCTTTCGCAGCCCCTGACGCCCGCTACCTCAGAGCCACAGGCCACTGCCAATTCCCACGTGGAGCCAGCTAGGCCTCTGGATACTCAAGGTATTGGACCCACGGAAATTATTCCCTCAGATGGGTCCGGAGTCGCTGAGCAGGCATCGGCTTCTGAGGGCATTTTCAGACCTACACAGCTGTATGTAAAGCCTACCTCAGCTCCCAAAGCAAAGACTAAAGCAGCTCTAAAGACAAAGAAACAAGTAAAGCATTCTCCTGGACAAACTTCCATGCCTAAAAAACAGATGCTCAAAATGGCCGAAGACCTAATTACCTGGATCAGGGGTTCCCATCCCTCTCCTGATAAGAGGCCTAGGCAAGAGACAGAATATGAATCTTCAGATCAGGTTTCCACTTCCTCTAACTCCTCTTCTGAGCAGGAATACTCTCTTCCTCCCTATGAAGATTCTGATGCTGAAGAATCTATTCCTTCAGCCTCTCCTCCTGAGGATTTATCTTTTGGGGAAATCCTGCATACCATGAGGGAGCACTTCCACTGGGAGAGCCAAGACTACTCAGAATCAAAGAAAAGGCTTAGAGATTTTCTTTTACTACCTCAGCACAGGCCGCTTGCTATTCCCCCTGTGTTAGACATTGTAGATGATGTATTTTCAGAGTCCACCCTTTCTCCTGACTCTTTACCCCCTGCCCCTGTAAAACCAGACCGGTACTACAGGGTTCCAGACTCAGATACATTTCTTTACAAAAACCCTGCTGCTGATCCAGAAACTGTTTCTCAGGGTCCCAAAGGGGTCAAGGCTTCTACTGCAAAAATCCCTATCCCCTCTGACAGGGATTCTAGGGCACTAGCCAGATGGGGGAAGAAAGTTTACACTTCTGCTACTTTGGCTGTGAGGGCTTTAAACTGTCAGTTTCATATTCTTAAATATCAGCACTACTTAATGCCACTGCTAAAAGAGAAAATGTTGGCAAATTCTGATTGTGCAGAAAATAAGGAAATGCAGGATTTATTGCATGCAACTGAACAAGTGGGAAAGCATACATTGCAATGTGGTTTTGATTCTCTAGAGGCCTCTTGCAGGGCCGCAATTACGGGTTCTGTCATTAGGAGGCATGCCTGGTAAAAGGAACAGATTCTAGTGCTCCATTTTACAGCATGATACTTTATTTGGCGTTAAAGCAGAGGAGGTGTTGAAGACAAAGCGAAATCTATGCAAACAGTAAAGGATTTCTTACAGGTACAGCCACCCAGATTTAGCAGAAACTGGCCTACTAAGAATTGGTCCTTTCCAGTGTCAGACAGACCACAAAGAGGCAGATACAGATGCCCTCGAGGCAGATCCCAGCCCCAGGGCTCATACAGGCCTAAACAGTGGGCCGCTTCTACCTCCAAAAGCGGAGAAGACAAATCACAGCCATACAGGAAACAGTCCCAATGACTTCCCTCTGCCAGCACCAAGCACTTATCTTTTGGCAGCCCCCTTGGGGGGAAAACTAGCACTTTTTTCACAAAACTGGCACATGATCACCCAGGACAAATGGGTCTTGAATATAATGTCCCAGGGCTACAGGTTCCCCT
The DNA here is from genome assembly GCF_019279795.1 of Protopterus annectens. Lineage (NCBI taxonomy): Eukaryota > Metazoa > Chordata > Ceratodontiformes > Protopteridae > Protopterus > Protopterus annectens. Next base: position 1,108,358,020 of record NC_056748.1, read on the forward strand.
TTCACACCCTGCTAAGGGCAAAAGGTATGCCAGACCTGCCACACAATCAATGGGCAGAGGCACAAAAACAAGTTTCATCCCTCATGGACATGAGGGCCATTCAGCGAGTACCACAGCAAGAGCAGGGACAAGGATTTTACTCAAGACTTTTCTTGGTACCCCGAAAGGACAAAGCCTGGAGGCCAATACTGGACCTGTCTATTCTGAATACATTTCTAGACATTCCAAAATTCAAAATGTTGACTTTGCCGCAGCTTCTGCCCATGCTGGGCAAGAGGGCTTGGCTTGTAACTTTGGACCTAAAAGAGGCATACCTGCATGTACCAGTCAGACAATCTTGCAGAAGATACCTCAGATTCATAGCTGGCTCAATGCACTACCAGTTCTCTGCGCTGCCCTTTGGCTTATCTACTACGCCCAGGGTCTTCACAAAATGCTTGGCACCAGTAATTGCATATTGCAAAGAAAGAGGAATTAAAATATATCCTTACTTAGACGATTGCCTTATTCAAGCAGAGAACAAGGATATTCTACTAGAGCACCTGGCGTTTGTAAAAAGATTATTGATTTGCCTAGGGTACACAGTAAACGAAAAGAAATCAAAATTAGTACCCTCTCAAGAGCTAATATTCCTGGGTGCAAGCTTAAATACAACTGGCCAGATGGCTTATCTCATGCCAGACAAACAAAGGCAACTGACTTCTTACTTCACAATGTTGGCAACAAAGACCCAGTTATCTGCAAGAAAAATTCTGCAGGCCTTGGGCTTCATGGCATCCTGAATTCTGCTAATTCCATATGCCAGACTGCATATGAGGAAACTACAATGGTATCTAAAACGTGGTTGGACTCAACATTGCCACAGCCTGGAAACATTGATTACCCTCATTCCACAGCCTGGAAACATTGATTACCCTCATTCCACAGCCTGGAAACATTGATTACCCTCATTCCACAGCCTGGAAACATTGATTACCCTCATTCCACAGCCTGGAAACATTGATTACCCTCATTCCACAGCCTGGAAACAGTGATTACCCTCATTCCACAGCCTGGAAACATTGATTACCCTCATTCCACAGCCTGGAAACAGTGATTACCCTCATTCCACAGCCTGGAAACATTGATTACCCTCATTCCACAGCCTGGAAACATTGATTACCCTCATTCCTTGCCTTGAACAGGAGTTTCGATGGTGGACACAGTCCTGTCACCTCAACAAGGGACAGCCATTCAACCTACCCACAGCCAGGCAGTCAATAACAACAGATGCTTCAGATTATGCCTGGGGGGCCCACATGGCAGGAAAATGTATTCAGGGCACATGGCCCTCAAGCCAAATGCATCTTCATATCAATCAAAAAGAGATGTTAGCTGTTCAAAATGCCCTGACAGCTTTCAAGGACTTTCTTCATCCAGGACAACTACTGATAAGGCTGGACAATACTACAGTCATGTGGTACATAAACAAGCAGGGGGGGCACACATTCCTACCCCCTCTGCAGACAAGCCATGACTTTGTGGGACACAGCATTGACTTATCAAGTACATTTGCAAGCACAATTCCTGCCAGGAAAGAAAAATACTCTGGCAGACGAACTAAGCAGAAACATTACGGATCCCCACGAGTAGAAACTGGATCCACAAGTCTTCAGCATGATAACAAAGAAATGGGGATGCCCAGACATAGATCTTTTTGCCTCCCCTCACAACTGCCAACTACAGGGATTCTGCACAAGGACATATCACAAGCAAGCATGGAAAGTGGATGCTCTATCATTCAGCTGGAAAACCCTAACAGTATATGCCTTTCCTCTTCTGCCTATCCTTCCCAAGGTACTCTTAAAGGTCAAACAAGAGAAGACAAAAATGATTCTAATTGCCCCAGACTGGCCCCGCCAGCACTGGTACCCAATCCTAAAGAGCTTGTCTCAAGGCCCAGCCTGGACATTGCTTCTAATTCCTCACTTACTGACCCAGTGAAACAATCAGATCCTGCACAGTCAATTCAGGACCCTAAATCTGGCAGCATGGTGAATAATGTAGCCATTTAGAACACACCTCTCTCTAAAGCAGTGATGGATGTTATTTTGGAGGCCAGGAGGCCAAGTACCAGAAAATCTTATGCAGAAAAAAGGAAGAGATTCTGTGCTTGGAACCAGGCACAAGGAATTGACATGCTTGTACCAAATATTCCTCAGATTTTACAATACCTAACTAAGATGCTGGACAAAGGCCTATCCTTCTCATCAATTAAAATCCACGTCTCTGCCATTTCAGCTCATTACAGTATGAAACCACATATTTTTTCTCACCCATTGCTAAGGCAGTACCTCAGAGGGGTCAAAAACATAAGACCTCCAAGGAGAGCACCAATACCTACATGGGACCTCAATTATGTCTTGGAGAAACTTACACTGCCGCCTTTTGAGCCAGCCAATACAGCTGAAATAAAGTTCTTATCTTGGAAAACAGCTCTGCTCCTAGCAATAACCTCTGCAAGACAAGTTTCAGAGTTACAGGCTCTCATGGCTGTGGAACCTTTCATCATTTTACATCCAGACAGAGTTTCTCTGAGGACTAACCCTACATTTATGCCTAAGGTAGTATCCAGTGTGGCCCTTAACCAAACCATTCATTTGCCTACTTTTTATCTAAACCCACAGAATAAGGGTGAGAGACTCCTGCATTCTTTAGACATACACAGACAGCTACGCTTCTACTTGGACAGAACTATAGCTTTCAGAAAGACTGAGCAACTTTTAGTGGCATATGCTATAGGATCACAAGGAAAACCTATCTCAATGCAGACTATATCGAAATTGATAGGCCACTGCATTCGATTCTGTTATTCACAACATGGCAAATCAATTCCTAAGGACATTAGTCCACATTCTACCAGAGCAGCAGCCTTCCTCAGAGGGGTACCAACCAAAGACATTTTAGAGGCTGCAACTTGGAGTTCAGTGCACACTTTCACCAAGCACTACCATTTACCTCTCTACTCTAAAGCCAGAGCAGGCTTTGCCACTGCAGTTTTGCAGGGCCTTATAGCCTCTCCTAGTCCTATTTAGACCCAGCCACCCTACCTCAGCTTTGGGATTCAACTCAAGTGTAATGACTGCAACAGGGAAACACGATGAACATAATACAGTTGTGTACCTACAATAAATGTAGATGTTTGAGTGTATTCACTGTTGCAGTCCAGGTTACCCACCCACCATCCCCCTTTCCTTTACTGGGACTTCTCTGTACTTCTCTATCCTATACAACCTATGTGGTGTATTTGTTTGTAGATGAAGGAAATGTTTGTTTTCGCATGCGTACTTATTGGCATAAATTTTTAGCCTACCATTTTGGGGGCACCTGACATCTGGGGCAAGAAAAACTGAAGAAAATGGCGTCAGCTGCATCTTTTATACCCCTGGTGCACTGACATCAGGGAAGAGGTGACAGCAACCGACGCCGGACCTAGACTTTGGAATTCAGGCCGACTGCAGGTAGCCTGCCAGCAGGATAAACCCAAGTGTAATGACTGCAACAGTGAATACACTCGAACTTCTACATTTATGGTAAGTACACAACTGTACTTTCTCTGCACTGCTCTTTGGCTTATCTACTGCGCCCAGGGTATTTACAAAGTGCCTAGCTCCAGTTATTGCATTTTGCAGGCAAAGAAGTATTCAGATATGCCCATACCTGGATGATTGTCAAATTCAGGCAGAAAGCCAGGACATACTTTTGAATCATCTGGCCTTTGTAAAAAGGGTTCTAACTTGTCTGGGGTACACCATAAACAAAAAGAAATCACAACTGGTACCCTGTCAACAAATTATAATCCCGGGAGCAAGCTTGAATACAACTTCCCAGATGGCTTACCTCACTCCAGAAAAGCAAATTCATTTGACAACCTACTTCAAACAAGTGGCCACAAAAACCCTGCTGTCTGCAAGACAAGTACTGCAAACCTTGGGGTTCATGGCTTCCTGCATTCTTCTAATTCTATATGCAAGACTGCATATGAGGAAACTACAGTGGTATCTAAAAATCCTATGGAGTCAACATTCTCACAGCCTATAACCAATGATTCCTATCATACCTTGCTTACACTTTTCTCCGGTTCGATCCTCTGCTGGGGTGCCTTCTGTGCGGAGTCTGCATGTCCTACCTGTGGTCGCATGGGTTTCCTCCGGGTGCTCCGGTTCCCTCCCACATCCCAAAGACATGCTGTAGGTGGATTGGACACTCTAAATTGACCCTAGGTGTGAGTGTGTGCATGTGTGTGCCTACTGTGGAAGGTTGTGCGCCGGGCTGGCAACTCAACACCGTAAAACTCTACTGTCAATCATGAGCGGACAGGTGATCTCCTGTGGCGACCCCTAACCGGGAAAAACCGAAAGAAGAAGAATACCTTGCCTACGCCTAGAGTTCCTTTGGTGGGCAGTGGCCTGCCACCAAAACAAGGGACTACCTTTCACACCACCCCCTGCCACCCAAACTCTAACAACAGATGCATCAGACTATGCATGGGGGGCTCACCTGGCAGGGAAGTGCATTCAGGGCAAATGGAACCCAAGTCATATATGCACCTGCATATCAATCAAAAAGAAATGTTATCTGTACAGAATGCTCTGACAGCTTTCAAGGACTACATTCTTCCAGGACAACTAATGGTAAAGATGGACAACACCTCAGTTCTGTGGTACATAAACAAGCAGGGGTTACCCATTCCTACCCCCTCTGCAGACTAGCCATGACATTGTGGAACACAGCCTTGAGCTACCAAGTGCACCTACAAGCTCAATTCCTGCCAAGAAAATTAAATACACTGGCAGATGGACTAAGCAGAAACCTCATGGACCCACACGAGTGGAAACTGGAACCAAGGATTTTCAACATGTTGACAAGCGAATGGGGGAGCCCAGATATAGACCTGTTTGCCTCCCTCCAGAACTACCATTTGGACAAATTTTGCACAAGGACTCCCCACAAACAAGCTTGGAAAGAGGTTTTTCCAGCTGAAGGACAGAGCATCCAATCAGTCTATGCCTTCCCCCCGCTGCCTCTGCTCTCCAAAGTACTACTAAAAGTCAAACAGGACAAACCAAGGATGATTTGATTGCTACAGACTGGCTGCGGCAACACTGGTACCCCCTCCTGTGCAGTGTGTCATAGTTATCTCCATGGCACCTGCCTCAGACTACTTTCCTGCTGTCTCAGCAGGAGAACCAGATTCTGCACCCTCAGCTTCCAACACTGAACCTGGCAGCCTGGCTAATTATTTAAACTCTCCCTTACCATCCCTCAGAAAACCTGTGATGGATGTCATCTTAGAGGCAAGGAGGCCTAGTACTAGAAAATGTTATGCTGAAAAATGGAAAAGATTCTGTGCCTGGAACCAATCTCAAGGGATGAGCACAGCAGCGCCCAATTTACCTCAGATTTTACAATACTTAACCGAGATGCTTCACAAGGGCCTGTCTTTTTCCTCCATTAAAATCTACGCCTCAGCCATTTCAGCTCATTATAACACAGAACCTCCCCTCTTCTCTCATCCACTGCTCAAGCAGTTCCTCAGGGGGCCAAAAATTTGAAACCACCCAGGAGAGCTCCAACCCCAGCCTGGGACCTTAACTTTGTATTGGAGAAACTCACTCTACCTCCTTTCGAGCCAGCTGCTACTGCAGAATTAAAAATTCTTTCTTGGAAAATAGCTTTCCTTTTAGCAATCACTTCAGCTAGAAGGGTATCTGAATTACAGGCCCTTATGGCAGTGGAGCCTTTCATCACCTTTCATGCGGACAGGGTGTCACTCAGATCCAATCCATCCTGCATGCCCAAGATGGTATCCAGTATGGCTCTTAATCAGTCCATTCATTTGCCAACCTTCTTTCCCAATCCACAGAACAAAGGGGAATGGATACTGCATTCCTTGGATGTGCACAAACAACTTCTACTTTGACAGGACTAAACCTCAAAGAAAATCTGAACTGCTGGTAGCATTTGCTGCAGGGGCAGAGGGGAAGGCTATTTCAAAACAAACCATTTCTAAATGGATAAGACATTGCATTCTTTTCTGCTGTAAGCACCATGGAAAACCTATCCCCCAGGGGATCAGATCTCACTCTACCAGGGCTGCATCTACTTCTACAGCCTTTCTCAGAGGCATTCCTACCAGGGACAATCCTAGAAGCTGCTACCTGGAGTTCTGTGCATACTTTCACCAAGTGTTATCATTTGCCAGTTTTCTCTAAATCCAGAGCTGGCTTTGCCACTGCAGTCTTGCAAGGCTTTACAGCTGGCCCTAATGCTATCTAAACTCCTCCTCCCAGCCATAGCTTTGGGAATGTACCCAAATGTAAAGACTGCAACAGTGAAACATGAAGAACATAGTACAGTTATGTACACTTACCATAAATGTATATGTTCGAGTGTATTCACTGTTGCAGTCCTGGTTACCCTCCCTCCTGCCCCCTAACTTCTTTTGGCTGTACCTCTACTTTCCTTTACTATGCTTAAAAGCCTTTTTGGTGTATTTGCTTTTTAATTGGAGGTATACCTTTGTGTTATTATGTTTAATTGCTTCCCATTATGACATCTAGGACAAGAAAATCTGATGTAATGGCATCAACTGCATGTTTCCCTGATGACCTGACGTCATGGAAGAAGGGACAGCAACCGACGCAGGACCCAAGACTTTGTTAATCAGGCTGACTGAGGGCAACCTGCAAGCAGATTACCCAAATGTAATGACTGCAACAGTGAATACACTCGAACATCTACATTTATGGTAAGTGTACACAACTGTACTGTATTACCACTGACTTAAAGTAGGTCCAGTCCAACCAAAAACTGGTTCATGGCTAGGAAATATTAAACGCTACTTTATTACGTCAGTTAGAGATTTCACGTACAAGTGTAGACTTCATACATCAGACAGAAGTATAAAATCAAATTCTCCTTAAAATAACTTCATTAAAAGCACATGACTACGCGTGAACCGATAAAGACTGAATTTATTTAAAATGTTTTACAGCATTAAACAAACGTTTAATGCTTTATTGACGTAGTTTGACATATTTAATACTTAATGTGATCAGTACTGGAAATTGTGAAGTAATAAGTATTTCCCACTTAATGATTTATGTTTAAAAGAATTTCTGTGACCGCCTCGTACATCCATATCGATACTAATAGAAAAAATGTATTTAATACTCCTGTACATCTCTAGTGTGCATTTGTTTCTTTTAGATTCGTAATTCTATAAAAATGTTCATATATTCTATTCCTTGACATTCTTTTACGATTGTTGTTGTTGGTACTCTAAACTGGATTACAAACATTTAGCAAATATACAGTATTTGGAGAACTAGAATTAAAACCTCTAGAAAATGTGTAGCTTTGTCAGTCACATTAAAATGTACCTACAGTAATTACAAATCATATGAGTATATGTTCCCTGCCTGCTTTTAAAAACAAAATGTTATTTCCTTTAAACAAGCAGCTCTATTCATGAACACTTAAATGCCACAAACAACTTTACTTCTGGGAAAGCTTTAAAAGTAGCCAGTTATGTGAAACAATTTGATAACCTGAATAAACAGAATAAGTCAAAAACATAGAATTTGTCCTTTTTATTTCTTTGGAAATGTACATTAATCATAAGCTGTTCTCTACCACCTAGTGATCTAATACAGTAATAACACTCAACTTCCTTGACTCCTGTAATTGTTTTCTTACCTGTGGAGAATTCTTAACTACACGTTTGTCTTTTCAATTTCATTAAAAAAAATTTGTTGCGTAGCACATTTACTAACACAAATAGCCTGTCCTTTAACAACAGTTTTCAAAGTTTTCAAATTGAAAGATGCCTACATTGACTCCTTTGTAATTCATAATTTCTGTAGTATATTTTTCTTTTAACTGCAGATGATAATTCCTAGTTACAAACCCTTTGTCTCGCATCTTCAGTTTCATTTTTAAAATTTTCTGTTGCATACTGTAATTACAAATAAAAAACAGAGAAACTAGTGGTCTTAAAAACTTTGCTGATGAGATCAGTGACTAATTTCCAAACACACATAGCCTGTCCTCTAACAACATTGGTTTTCGAATGGGAAAGATGCCACTCCTGTAATCTAATAAGGAGTTACTACGGATTTCTTTGCTTTGCACTTTTGTAATCAAAACTAATGCATCAAAATCATAGCCGCATGTGAGCATTAGAAAATGTATACTGTTATTCCACTTTTCAGTAAAATATAATTAGAGGTACTTTTCCAAATGAATGAAATGTTCAGTAAAGTATCCATAGTATTTTGTTTTTAAATTCAGAATCCTAGAATCATTTCTTCCAATAAGTCATGACTAACAGTTTTGGTACTTACGTTCCTCACTTGCTTAGAGAAAAACCGCTCTTTTACTCACTTTCCTCACTTATCTAGAGGAAGATAGTTTTTTATTCAGGCATGTCCAAGGGTCAGCTCCCAGTGTTCTCTCTTGTCTATTTGATGAATCTGGGCATCTTGGGGAAGTGTAGAAATTGCGTCATGTACACAGACAACCTTCTCCTCCTACCACCCAACACTACAACCTGTGAGAGATGCACTTATCTAGCGAAACTGGAGGGTAAAGTTCTCTCCAATCAAGACTGAGCTTGACAGTCAAGAGGAGAAGGTAAACACTTGCACAACACCACACTCATCACATAGTCTCACTAAATCTACACCACCAAAATCCAAACATAGAAACATAAAAACATTCGCAGAGGCTCTCAATAATAATCTGCTCAAGCAACAGAGACCTCCAAAGCAGAAATGCAAGCAACCTCCACCCCCCACAACACAACCCAAATGACACAGCCCGCAGACTCAGTGTACCACTCAACCACAGCCAATAAGGCAAAACAACGTACCCAACACACTAGACATAGGTAACGCTATAGTCAGGCACACTGATGTCCCACTCACCAGGCTAAACAAGGAGAAGGTTATTGTCAGCTGCCTGTCGGGTGCCAGGATCCGCCACATAATCCACGCACTCAGGTCACTCCACAACAAGTACAAATATGACTCTGTCATTGTCCATGTTGGTGTGAACGACCTGAGACGTACCTCCCTGGACTACATGAAAAGAGACATGGAAGAGCTCTCTGATCTTGTAGCCCAGGCAGGTATGACCCTAGCCCTGAGTAGCATTCTGCTATCACCCAGAATGATGCCGCAGTACAAGGACAAAATGATTGACTTCAACAATTGGCTAAGCTTCTGGTGCCATTCTAAAGGGATCCAGTATCTGTCTGCCTGGGATGACATGGTCGACAGACCACAATGCTTTGCCAGAGATGGCCTTCACCTGTCACCCCTGGGATTCCGGGTACTGGCTAAGGTTCTTGCCGCCCCTATAGTGCCTTTTTTAGGCAAGGTTCAAATGACAAATTCACCACTGTAACAGGAACAGGCAAGCAAAAACTGAGGGTGATGCTACTCAGTGCTAGAAGTCTAAATCTCAAAATGCACTCACTCGAGGCACTCCTTAAAATGGAAAACATCTATATCTGTGCAGTGACTGAGACCTGGTTCAAGGCTCCAGAGAGCACCCCTGCACTACTAGACTATAACTCATACCACACTTTTCAGCCATGTAACCTGGACCAGAACACCAAAGGCGGAGGTGTGTCCATATTCATTAAGGATATCCACACCTCCAGGCTAGTTGCTCAGCATAATGCAGCTGAGGTTATCCAAGTGCAACTAACTCTGGGCAAAACTGCAATCCAAATTGTAGTAGATCACCCACCATGCCCCAGGATTCCCACTCCTCTTTTCTTGATATACTGGAAAATACTAGGGTTCAACCAAACACCCTAATAATGGGCGATTTCAACTACCCCACCATTAACTGGGAAAACTACTCGTGTACCAACTCCTTCGCTCAACGCTTTCTGGAATTCATAAACTCCAATGCCCTGGATCAGCTTATCCACAACCCCACCAGGGGCAACAATATCCTAGATTTAGTCATTAACAACATTGAGTGACCGGTGTTCCACACCTGAAGTCAACGCCTCATTGGTCCGATCCGACCATAAGCTAATTACCCTAGGTATCCACATCCTGCCCCCACTCCCTATTAAGGAAACCATGGTAAAAAATTTCTCCAAAGCCAACTTCATGCTTCTTAAGACAGAAGTGGTGAACTTCATGACACCCATGCAGATGGACAGTATAGCTACGACTACTGAATCCTACACAATTGCACTTTATAAGCACTTACATGAGTGCATGGATCATGCTATTCCAAACAGAACCAAGATGCTATCCTCCAAAAAAAGGAAGCCAATCTGGTGGTCCCCTGCCATAAACAAACTGTACAACAGAAGGAAGAAACTGTTGCAAAAGAGAGTAAAATCCCATGAGTGGAGGAGCTCCCTGGTCAAGTCTCATTAAGAAGCTGCGATCCCTGATAAAATCCTCCAAAGCTAGTTACGAAAACAAAATCACCACTGATTCTAAAGACAACCACAAAACATTCTATAGCTATGTCAAGAATCTAAATGGCAACACTCAGATTTGCTCTGAGTTACAGCACAATGGCACTAAACATACAGACCCAACTGATATTGCCAACATCCTGGCAGATAGGTTCAGTGTTAACTTTAACCCCCTCTCACCCCCTAAAGAGCCCATCTTTGTACCGGAAGAATGCAAAGTTCCTGTAATCACGGTTCCACAGGTAAAACCACACTCTCCAAAGCCAAGAACACCGCATCCATGGGACCAGGCAACATCCCAGGCTGTTTTCTACATGAACTACAGAACGAACTGGCACCCCACCTAAGTACCATGTTCAGTCATAGCCTCACCTCAGGTTTTGTGCCTGCTGAATGGCGCACAGCAACAATCAACCCACTCCACAAGGGGGGAGACACCATGGACCCCGGGAACTACCGCCCCATTAGCCTGATGAGCCTGGTTTGCAAGGCCATAGAATGTATCATCATGGAACTTATAAACAAAGACATTGCTAATCTCCAAACTCTGGACCCCACCCAGTTCGGGTTTGTAAAATTCAGATTATGTCTCCTAAACCTGATAGACTTCTTTGAAGCAGTCACCAAAGCTGTAGACAAGGGTAAGGTGGTTCGCACAGCCTATCTAGATCTTGCCAAGGCTTTTGACACCATATCCCACTCTGGAATTATAGATAAACTCACTAAACTAGGTATAAATCCCTATGTCACAAGATGGGTTGCCAACTGGCTCACTGACAGAACCCACACTGTGAAAGTAGCAGACTCCAAATCCGATTTCAGACCAGTGACAAGTGGAGTACCACAAGGTTCAGTCCTGGGTTCTCTCCTGTTTGGTATCTACTCCTCTGAAGTACAGGCTAACACAGAAGGTCTTTGGCTAATGAAGTTTGCAGATGACTGCAATCTAGGAGCCATAATCAAAACTTCTAACGATGTGGACATCCTACAAAAGAGCCTCACTGAGCCAGATGCCTGGTGTCAAAGCCATGGCCTCAAGCTCAATGCCAAAAAGTGCATTGTCATCCCCTTTGGTAAAAACTCTGTACCCATGAAGTACCACATAGGCGGTAGTATACTTAACACCAAAAGTGTGATAAAAGACCTTGGGACACAGGTGGACAGTAGTCTCTCCTTTGATAATCACATCGCCACAGTAGTCAGGAAATCCTTCTACGTAGCACACCTCATCACAAAAGGTTTCTCATCCAGAAAAAGAGGTCATTGTTCCCCTCTACTCATTAGACCCATTATAGAGTACAATGCCCCTTTTGGTATGTACCTCACAAGACATCTACAACAACTGGAAAGGCCGCAGAAATAACTCACAAAGAGGATTACCAGCCTCAAACAGATGCTCTACGCAGACCATCTCAAAAAACTCCAGCTTTACTCCGTCGCATATCGCCTACTCAGAGGTGATCTCTGCCAAACATACAAAGCTATGTCAAACCCAGAGCTGTTGGACATGCTCCACTTAAAGAAATCCTAATCCCTCCGAGCTACATGCTCTAGGGACCTAAACTTGTCACCACAATAAACAGAACATGCTGGAGGGATCGATTCCTGTCCCATAGACTTCCCGTACTCTGGAATAAACTACCTATCTATATCAAACAAAGCTCCTCATTAGCACTCTTCAAGAAAAATCTTCATGACTGGATGGGAAATAGGAAATTTACCCCGGGGATCACCTCTGTGGCTCTGCTCAACAGTGGCACAGGAAAATAATTTTCTTGGGTGGGAAAAGCCAGGGTACCTTTTTGGCTGGGCTTGTATAGGCCCCAGGGCCGATAGCCTAGTACCTACCTATGAACCTATGACCTTAGCAAAACTGAAATGATTAGTATTAATTATGACTATTAGTTGATATCTAATTATTAGTAAAACTAATAGGGTTAAAATGTAATAATCTCTCCCTTTTTTCTAGATCTGCCCTGTAGAAATATCACAGGTAAAGGTATCTCAGTAGTTTAGCCATTATATGGTCTGTGTCTAATTGCTGCAGCCTCTAAAAAGAAATGTATCCACCTCAAACTCAATATGCAGATTCACCACTCTCCCCAAGAAATGAAAACCACCACAAAACCATTGTAAAAACTAACTAGCTACCTGATGGGTTTCTACTCTTCTGTCAATTATTTAAACTCGTCAAGAATAAAACATTCCCCCAACTAGCTTCCAGACTGTTCAAAAATGCATCAACATACAACCAATCCTGACCACTTGGGGTCCTCTCCTGCAACCCCCCCCCACCCAAACTATGCTTCACTAACGGACCATCCTTTCTCAGTCCTTTGTGCCAAACTGTGGGAATCTTTCTCCTCCTACATGTTATTCGTCTTACCCCCATTTTCTGATTAGAAATAGAACATTTCAAGACCGTAGAAGAATACATCTGCTGTCTGTTGTCATATAACTTAATCTCTTCCTTCCCTTTCATTCCTGTTAATTGTTTTGCTAGAGTTTGTTTGACCTCTACCTATAACAAACTTCCCACCCCTGGTGTAACTATGTATTTACAAGCCCTTCTCATCAAGCCAGAGTCCTCCTTGTTCCTGTGTTTTGCTTATACCTGAGATGATCTTCCCTCTTCTGTTACCCACGTATGAAATTTTCATCTGTATTTATTCCACACTGTTTCGGTTTTCCTCTGCTAATTTATTCTTTAGCTCTTCTACCCCTGTTCCTATCAGGGATTCCTTGTTTATCCCCCAGCTGCAGAAGCAACATTATTATCACGTTCAACTCTACTTAGAGTGTGTCCTGATATCACAAAAGAAATCTTGGTGATGGCTCTCTTGCATGTCCAAGTTTCCTTTCCATTATTGCCTCAAGTTGTTTTAACTTCCTACATTTCAACAGTCCGTGTATCCGTGTGTCCCTTTCCTCCTCCTTCCATCTTCCATCTCCCTGTAAACATCTGCCTAACCTGGTGAACTTACTTGGGGTATAAAAATGTTGGTGTAGACACTCCCAGGTAAATATTTAAATGTCTGTGCGTTTGGCATATATTTTGGGTATTTATGACCTCTCCCCAGTGCTCCATCCTAGTAGTGATCCCCCCGTCCTTCTTCCCATTATCCCTTTCCTGTTCCCACTGTTTCCCTATCTTTAATAGTCTTTTATTGCTCTTCCCTCATCCATCTCAAGTCTGTCTCGTGTAAGTTATGGAGGCTACTTGTCCCCCCCGTTCTTACCTTTACCGTACTCAATCTGCTTTTTACCCCTTAGTACTCCTATTCTGGTGTTTTCTTCTAGATTGAACTTCTTGTATTTTACTCCAGTTTTTCAGTCTTTCCCCTTTTGCTATTTTTGGCCATTTTGTTGTAGTCACCATCTTCACAGGCTGTTCTTTCTCTCATCTTCCTCCAATGCCTGCTATAATTACTACTTTCCTCCACATGTCCTCTCTATATTTTTCCATATTCTGCTAAACACTACTTCTGTTTCTTTACTCCAAGCTAAATTCAACATTATTTTCTTACTCCAATAATCTTATTTCCCCACCTTCTCTCTGCTTTGTTCTTTGGCCCATATAATCTTTATCTAAACCACCTGATAGTCCTGTATGTTCACTTGCAGTTCTGGCACACCTAGCCCTTCTGTTAATTCCGCTATCCTTTCCCAAGTTACCTTCGGCCTTTCTCCATCCAGTAGTTACTCTTTACATGTTTGGTTCACCTTTGTTTAGCATGGTTGTATTAGGCAGGGTCCAAAAGGCTTGCTCTGCACACACTAACTGTGGCATAATGCACGTCTGCAGAACTTGTGCTCTTTGCTCCATGTGTAATGCTTTCTATTGCTGCAACTGCCTTTTGTCTTTTGAAAAATGTTGTTATATGGGTTTGCTCCAATGTACCACTTATCCATATTCCCATGTATTTATCTTCATCTTCTCAGTGGACCCTGTGTCTTTCTCTTTCTTTCCCATTCTGTCACCTGTAGGGCCTTGGCTTTATTTCTACTTATCTTGTACCCCAAAACCTTTCCAAATTTTTCACTTTCCCATAGTTTCTTCTGGTCCTTTTAATGGTGGGTCATTAGTATAAGAATATAATCTGCAATCAGTGTAGTTTTCTTCTCATTCCCCTCACAGTCATAACTCATTAATCTCTGATTTTGTAATTTTTGCAGTAGGGGCTCAGTGTACAACACAAATTGGGGAAAATCAATGAACATCCGCGCCATGAATGTTTGTGATTTTTTTTAGACTGGCCACTTTTGTCTTCCTCTTTTGTCCCTAACCAGAATTAGCTACTAAATTATATATCCCACCTCTTATTTTTTTTATGGTCTTCATTCAGAAAGTGTTTCCTCCAGTGCTATTATCTGCACATGTATCTTTCTTGTATGCCCCGCTATTGATTCCCCTGGTTGTATGTGGATATCACCCCTTTTCCTCCCGCAACCATGTACATATTTACACAGTCACCCTCCTGCTTCTGATCATCTGTATCTCCTAATACTGAAGCCTACTCCTAAACCCCTTTGTCATAACCTTCCTTCTTTCTAGCTCTGTACGCTCGCTCCCTTTACTTTCTCTGTGCGTCTGGTTCTTCCCTTTTTCCTTCTTTGTTTACTCATCTTTTTATTTGTGTTCTACTGCCTTCCATTTATGTTCCTCTTCTCTGTATATTCCTATCCTCTCTTCTGTTATCTCTAACTTCCATCAGAGACATGTTTAGTACTATCAATATATATTGCTTGTCACAATTCTATTTTCTATTCCTCTCATATTTTTAATAGTTTTGCATTCTTTACCTTCCCCTCGCAGCTACTTTACTATGTCTTCCTTGTAGTTCTGTCATATTCTCCCCTTACATTTCTTGTCTGTGATTAATTTACTGCATTCAAATGTTAGTATAGGGTGGAGTGCATACACGTTACAGAATATCAAGCCCCCTACATAGCAGACTACCTTTTCAATGTAGATACTTTGAATATCTTAAGATCTACTCAGATTAACTGATAGTTTCTGTTGCTATGCCTTTTGGGTGCTTGATTGCATGTTTATGTCCCTCCTTTTAGAAGGTGAGAAGGGACAGAAACAGTATACATTGTGAGAGGTCCACTGTCTTGCATGTCATGCATAAGGCCCATTGCTTGATCCATCCTTCTGTTTTACCAGTTTATTATATCTTTCCCCTTCTCACTGAAGTTCTACAGCTTTCTTCCCCCATTTTTTATTAGTTTAACACTTTGTTTCAGCTTATGATGCCTTTTGCCTAATGGGAAGTATCCTGTTGCAACCATCTCTGCTGCTCTACTTGACCTGTTCCTTCGCCAGTTGCCCCATGTTGTTCTGTCCTTCTGTATCCCCTGGCATCTTCCAGTGGTCAGCTAGCTCTTTTAAGAAATTCATTGCTTCTAATGGGTCACTGAAAGACTTCATCGGTCCATCCACAAGGTTTCTGGGTACAAATATCTCCATTTCTTTCGCGTTCTTTGTCTGTCGCTCACTCTCACCAGAAAACTAAAAATGTGGCATAAATGTGTTGGACTATTGTTTAAATTTTAATAGAGGTTCAGCTTTGTTTGAAAGGAACCTTGAAAGCAGTGAGTGACAAAAGTAATGTAATGCACAATGTCAACAAGTGCAAGGGAATCAGATCTTCCTTGTTTTGCAAGCTAGCTATGTTGTCATTAGAACTAGCAAAAATGGATCTGATCTCAGCCAGTTGCCAGTTTTCTGGGGATGCAGACAGTTTTGTTCAAGGACTCTTTACAGAGGTCTGGACAATCTGCCTTTTTACATAACAAAAACATGGTTGTACGTTTGTCTCTCCTTTTCCCTGATTCCCAGGGTAATTTAGAAGGTGAGAAGGGACAGAAACCATAATTTAATAACTCCATTCTGACCTACACATTGATTCTCCCAGATCAGCAAGATGGTAGGACTCAGTACCAGTTGCTACCCTGCAAAGTAGGGATTCACTCTTACACAATAACAGTAACAACCAGAAAAGAAATGAAAATCTAAAAAAGGCTCTATAATGCTCTGTACTGTCTCAGGTTCACAAACTCTTCAAAGAAATAAATGCAAAAATCACAGCATAATTGCACATAATTATCCAATCGTATCAAATCTAGGCCATAAGGTGCTGTAGTCTTGAAATGTAAAATCAATTCTGCTGCTTTTTTTCTAGCAGGGTTAACTCTGCCCTTTTTCTCAGTGTAGTGTGATCTCATAGTTGGTATATTTAGTTAAAGGGGTGCAGGGCGAAGCCTCCCACTTGGTGGGTGTGAAGCCCCCTCACTTAGGTGGGTTTAGTTTCTTTCTGTTTTTTTTCCCCTAGTGGCCAAGAGGTTCATTTCCCTGGGAAAGAAGTTTGGTAGCCCGTGCTTTCGGTTTATTGCTGTCTAGCTGAGGTGGAGTCAGTGATGTACAATTCGAAGAAGTGTAAATTTGGTAAGTACAGGTAAACTCCTCTCTCTTTCTCTACATACATATATCTATATCATCATCATCATCTTCTTTTGGCTGTTCCCGTTAGGGGTCACAACAGCAGATCACCTGTTTCCATTTCTTCCTGTCCTCTGCATCTTGCTGTGTCATGCCAACCACCTGCATGTCCTCTCTCACCACATCCATAAACCTTATCTTAGGCCTTCCTCTTTTCCTGTTACCTGGTAGCTTCATCCTTAGCATCTTTTTCCCAAAATATTCAGCATCCCTCCTCAGCACATACAAACCACGTAATCTTGCCTCTCTGGCTTTGTCTCCAAACCTTCCAACCTGGGCTAACCCTCAAATATACTTATTCCTAATCCTATCTACCCTTGTTACATCCAGTGCAAATCTTAACATCTTTAACTCTGCCACGTTCAGCTCAAACTCCTGCCTTTTTGTCAATGCCACTGTCTCCAACCCATATAACATAGCTGGTCTCACTACCCTCTTGTAGACCTTCCCTTTCACTCTCTTACAGGTACTCGTCTGTCACAAATCACTCCTGACACTCTTCTCCACCCACTCCATCCTGCCTGTACTCTCTTCTTCACCTCTCTTCCACACTCACCGTTACTCAGAACTATTGACTCCAAGTATTTAAACTCATCCACCTTTGCCACCTCTACTCCTTGCATCCTCACCATTCCTCTATCCTCACTCTCATTCTCACACATATATTCTGTCTTAGTCCTGCTGACCGTCATTCCTCTTCTCCCTAGAGCATATCTCCATCTGTCTAGGGTCTCCTCCACCTGTTCCCTACTCTCACTACAGATCACAATGTCATCTGCAAACGTCATAGTCCACGGGGACTCCTGTCTGATCTCATCTGTCAACCTGTCCGTCACCATTGCAAATAAGAAAGGGCTCAGAGCTGATCCTTGATGTAACTCCACCTTAAACACATCTGTCACTCCCACCGCAGACCTCACCGCTGTCACACTACCCTCGTACATATCCTGTACCTCTCTTACATACTTCTCTGACACTCCTGACTTCCTCATACAATACCACAACTCCTCTCTAGGCACCCTGTCATATGCTTTCTCTAAGTCTACAAAAACACAATGCAACTCCTTCTATATATAATATACATGTATATATATATATATATATATATATATATATATATATATATATATACACATACACATACACATATATATATATAATATTTCTGTGTGTGTATATATATATATATATATATCAAAACATGCCATTTTTATATCAACCCCACTCCTTTTCCATAACCTATCTAATCTTCTTTAATACAAGTGGCAATACCCATTTCTGTTAACCATAATCTCATGAATTATTTCTTTCCATATCACCCACGTTATATATAAAACATTTTTTATCTAAAACCTCCTTCAAGTTCTTACTTATATTTTCATAGTATCCATATTTATTCATGTCCATCTTTATAAGTTCGGGTCTATATTAGTTCAGCGAACGCTGATTGATCGACCTTATTTAAGTGAATGGTCAAATTATCGAAGCAACAGAAACCCAAATTTTTTCCTAGGGAAAGAATTCGGTTGTCAGTTTCTGTTGCTTCGGTATTTTCAGTGCTGTGGTGGAAAGTTACGGGTCGGATTCGGGTAAGTGTGCGATTGTGTGGATGTGAGTGTTAGGGTGGGTTAGGCGAGTTAGGGCGCGGGTGAGGTGAGTGTGCGATTGTTTGGATGATAGGTTTAGGGCGGGTTAGGTGAGTTAGGGTTAGGGCGCGGGTGAGTTGAGTATGTGATAGTGATGGTGACGGACCTTAGGGTTAGGGTTTGGGTTAAGGTAAGTGGATAGTTAGTGGTGTGTGCATAGTTTAGTGTAGGGTTAGGTGTCGGATTTTAGGTGTATATGTGTGGATTTCTGTTTGTTTGGTGTGCTTGTGTTGTGTGTATGTGTTTTGGATCAGCGTTTTTTTCCCTAGGAAAAAAAATCGCTGCCCTGACAGTTCGAGATTGTCAGCTTCCGCTTGCATAAGGTCGATCAATCAGCGTTCGCTTGTTTAAGTGTTTGCTGATCTAATATAGATTCATAAGTTCATATGTTTTTTGCACTTTAAAAAAAAATTCTGTACGTAATTTATTGCACAATTTTTAACTCTCTCACATTAAAAAAAAAAAATTAGTTTTTTCTTCTTCCCCTAGTATAAACATGTATTCTGTCATCTTTCTCTTTTAAGGCATACTTGCCTTAACCAGAAATTGCTTTCTCTATTCTTTCTTTATTCCCAACCTCCACAAAAAGTTTTGGCATTCACCATTGTTTATATCACCCATTTTTTTCTCTAATTGTTTTTAATCTTTGCTTCTAAAACATTTCCCATGGACTTGTACAATAATTCTTCATAATATTATTGTACCATGTCTTTCTATCTTTTTCAACTTCTTCATTTTTTATCCACATTCTAATGTTTTGTTGACAGTTCTTTTTCTTTGTTTAAATATTCTCTTGTTCTTTTTAAACGTCACAAGTTCCTTGTACGTGCTTTTTAATATAATTGTCACTAATTTCTCATTCTTTTCATTTAACTACGTCAAATGTCTTATATAAATTTAATGACACATCATACACTGTTGCATTTATAAAACAAAATCTTTCATTTTCCTTATCCATGTATAAGACCCCCCCCCTTTAACAGGATTAGTCCTGATCCCCATACAAAGAAAAAAATTGTTTGTAATAAGTTTTTCATTATGATCCCCACAAGATGTGAAATTGTACAAATGCTGTATCTTTCCCAATAACACTGAATTAATGAGGTACACTTTTATCTTGTACATTATTCTATTTGTTTTCCATTATATAAAAATATCTTTATTTCTTTATTATTAGATCCCATACATTTTGATCGTCTTTATCAAAAATTATCCCTAAAACAAATATTTGCCTCATAGAAAATTGAACACCTGCTATTTTGTCATCCAATTCTTTTTTTTCTGTACTATCATAATTATTTCTTAAACTTTCAGCTAAATAAATAATAACTTATGTCACCCATTCTTTATTTTTAGGTGTTACGATGTCTTCGCAGATGATATTATAATTGGAAATTCAACTTCTGTTTGAACTTGCATTCTTCATTTTCAGATTATCTCTAACTACTGTATGCATGACCACAGTAAATAAAGGCCTGCTCAGAGGACATGCTTGCCTTGCAGCATTATTCATATCTATTTATTTACTTATCCATCCAGTAAAACTCTTATTATTCTCATAAGCTGTTAATACACACTTGCTTAATCTTATTAATATTTTACATGTCCATTATTTTCTACAGAATGTCATGTGTGTAGAATCGGATGCTTTATCACCTACCATAAGTTTTATGTAGGAGAATAAAAACGTAGCTGGATGCTGCTGTATGAATAAAAGAATTTATTCCATAAACCAAGAACAATACGTGATGAGCGCTTTCGGGTCAATACCCTTCATCAGATAAAGTATATCATCATACATCCATTTTTAAAAAACATTATATCCAATCAGCATTCATTTAATAAAAAACCCGCCTCTTCCTAAGTGCTGGTTTGAGTGGAATAACGTCATTTAGCCCCGGATCCCTGTGTGCTGTTAATTCAAGGATCCATTTAGTCTCAGCCAATTCTGTTTCCAACCTAATATCACCCCCTCTATTGGTCAACTGCAAATTTGCAATAACCCTAAAGGTAAAACCATGTGAAGGATATCTCTTCAGATGTCTAAACAGCGCATTACTTTCATTTTTATTCTTGATGTTGGACAAGTGTTGAAGGATCCTTTCTTTCAACATTTGATTTGTCTTCCCGACATAATAGCTCGAACAAGAGCTGCACTCAGCTAAGTAAACAACATCTGTAGTCCTGCACGTCGCCCTCCCCTTAAAAGTATATAGCTTACTGCTATTAGGGTGATGAAAATCAACCCCTCTTTTAATAAAGGCACATGCCTTACAACATCCACATGGAATAGTCCCTGCTCTTCCCATAACTTGTGTTTTAACTGGAAACCTTCTTTCTTTACATAGAACATCTTTTAGATTTTTGTTCCTTTTATATATAAACTGTGGTTGTGTACCTACCATATCCCTCAAGGATGTATCGCTAGTTATGATGTTCCAATTCTTTCTTATGATGTCACAGACACCTTTGGTATCACTCCCATAAGTTAGTGTTTGTTACCTTGCGGGTCTTAGATCTGGTTTCCCTAACCACTTGGTTAGCACTAGACGTACCTAACCATGGTTTATATTTATTGTATCTATGTGGTTTGTTCCTATTGATGACATCTCTAACCATGTTATCGTTGTAACCTCTTTCAATGAAACACTGTTCCAGATGTGTAACTTCCCCTTCAAATTGTTCATCATCCTTACTCAATCTGGAAATCCGCCCTAACTGACCTTGTACTACATTGGGAAAGGTGTGTCTCGGGTGCATGCTGCCAAAAGACAGCATCGTATTCCTCCAACATTCCTTCCTGAATAACTTAGAAGAAAAAACACCCCTTGTTTGCATCAGACACACATCCAGAAAATCAACAGCCTCCCTAGATGTTACCGCACTAAACCTAAAAAAACTAGTGGTAGTATCAAGGTAGCCTATGAAGGACTGTAATTCCATTTCCGTCCCCTTCCACAAAATAAATATATCGTCAACAAAACGGAAATATTTATACAGATGTTCATTCCATGCATGGCTACAGAACACAAATGACTCCTCCCATTGGGACAGCACGAGATTTGCATAGGTATTGGCACAGGGGGTGCCCATGGCTATCCCCTGTGCCTGCCTATATACACTCCCTATACCTTGGAATATGTTATTCTCTAATACCAAGGTTAGGAGTTCAATAACCAATTCCACTTTTCTAAATGGTAGGCCCCTAGCTGTCAAAAGGGTTTTGATGGCCCATAACCCATAACCATTATTAATCACCGTGAATAAATTATTCACATCCAGGGTGGCCATCAGATAAACCTCCGGTGGTTCCCTTAACTCAATATCACCAATCAGTGTCAAAAAATGTCCTGTGTCCTTAAGAATATGTTGTATAGAGGCAACATAAGGTTTAAGAAAAACTTCGAGCCAAATCGATATATTCTCGGTGGCCCACCCCTACCGAAACTATCGGTCGCGGGGTGGGTCACTCAGACTCTTATGCACCTTAGGCAGTGCTTTAAAACCGGAATTACCGGTTTTTCAACATATAAAAAATCCAATTCCTGTGGTGTAATCAACAATATTTGACTCAATTGTGTTAACTTTCTATGTACCTTATCAATAATTCTCCTCACTTCAATGGGGTTAATAGGTAAATAGGTACTCACATCAGATAAAAGCACATTTATCTTACTAATATACCAACCTGAGTCTAAAACCACTATAGAGCCACCCTTATCGGCCATCTTTACCGTTATATCTGTGTAACCACCTAAGTTAAATAACGCCAATCTTTGCCCCTCATTTAGATTATAGTACCTCTCTCTGTCATTTTTATGAAAATACTCAACAAAGTCATGGTCACATTGGTTAATAAAAAGTTGTAGGGCCGGTATCAAGGGCGGTACGAAACTACTTGGTTTTCTCAAACCTATTTGCGTGTTCTCAACATCTCCAAACATTTTCCCCAACATCAGGCCCCTACAAAAATACATAATATCCAGTAGTACTTCCTGATATGTACACATCCTGCTAGGGACGAACGACAAACCTTTATTTAACACTGTTAGTTCGTCCTGTGTTAAAACACGTGAAGACAAATTAAAAACAATGTCATTAGACTCACTATAAGTCATTCTACTGTCCTCCTTTTCTTCATTAGTTCCCTGTCGTCGCTGGAGGAGCGCTTCCACGGGCCCTTCTTTTTCACTTGTACAGGTAGTAGATCCAAAAAATGGCTCTGCATGGGTCGTAACTTGGGTCTGGCTCCTACTCGTAAACCTGTATCCAGTTCATCATGTATAACACCTCCCCTGGTCTCCTCACCAACAGATCGTCCGGAGGTAGATGTATCAGTCAAAACCTCAACACAACCCTCAGTATCCACATCGAAGACAGTGTCAAGCGCAGTACCAACAACTACATCATGACTCAAAATTTCTGTAGGTCTATTGGGAGCCGCCGAAATGGAAGCCACCGGGCTCACATCAACTGAAGCAGCAGTCAGCACCATATTAGTAAGATAAATGTGCTTTTATCTGATGTGAGTACCTATTTACCTATTAACCCCATTGAAGTGAGGAGAATTATTGATAAGGTACATAGAAAGTTAACACAATTGAGTCAAATATTGTTGATTACACCACAGGAATTGGATTTTTTATATGTTGAAAAACCGGTAATTCCGGTTTTTAAAGCACTGCCTAAGGTGCATAAGAGTCTGAGTGACCCACCCCTGCGACCGATAGTTTCGGGTAGGGGGTGGGCCACCGAGAATATATCGATTTGGCTCGAAGTTTTTCTTAAACCTTATGTTGCCTCTATACAACATATTCTTAAGGACACAGGACATTTTTTGACACTGATTGGTGATATTGAGTTAAGGGAACCACCGGAGGTTTATCTGATGGCCACCCTGGATGTGAATAATTTATTCACGGTGATTAATAATGGTTATGGGTTATGGGCCATCAAAACCCTTTTGACAGCTAGGGGCCTACCATTTAGAAAAGTGGAATTGGTTATTGAACTCCTAACCTTGGTATTAAAGAATAACATATTCCAAGGTATAGGGAGTGTATATAGGCAGGCACAGGGGATAGCCATGGGCACCCCCTGTGCCAATACCTATGCAAATCTCGTGCTGTCCCAATGGGAGGAGTCATTTGTGTTCTGTAGCCATGCATGGAATGAACATCTGTATAAATATTTCCGTTTTGTTGACGATATATTTATTTTGTGGAAGGGGACGGAAATGGAATTACAGTCCTTCATAGGCTACCTTGATACTACCACTAGTTTTTTTAGGTTTAGTGCGGTAACATCTAGGGAGGCTGTTGATTTTCTGGATGTGTGTCTGATGCAAACAAGGGGTGGTTTTTCTTCTAAGTTATTCAGGAAGGAATGTTGGAGGAATACGATGCTGTCTTTTGACAGCATGCACCCGAGACACACCTTTCCCAATGTAGTACAAGGTCAGTTAGGGCGGATTTCCAGATTGAGTAAGGATGATGAACAATTTGAAGGGGAAGTTACACATCTGTAACAGTGTTTCATTGAAAGAGGTTACAACGATAACATGGTTAGAGATGTCATCAATAGGAACAAACCACATAGATACAATAAATATAAACCATGGTTAGGTACGTCTAGTGCTAACCAAGTGGTTAGGGAAACCAGATCTAAGACCCGCAAGGTAACACTAACTTATGGGAGTGATACCAAAGGTGTCTGTGACATCATAAGAAAGAATTGGAACATCATAACTAGCGATACATCCTTGAGGGATATGGTAGGTACACAACCACAGTTTATATATAAAAGGAACAAAAATCTAAAAGATGTTCTATGTAAAGAAAGAAGGTTTCCAGTTAAAACACAAGTTATGGGAAGAGCAGGGACTATTCCATGTGGATGTTGTAAGGCATGTGCCTTTATTAAAAGAGGGGTTGATTTTCATCACCCTAATAGCAGTAAGCTATATACTTTTAAGGGGAGGGCGACGTGCAGGACTACAGATGTTGTTTACTTAGCTGAGTGCAGCTCTTGTTCGAGCTATTATGTCGGGAAGACAAATCAAATGTTGAAAGAAAGGATCCTTCAACACTTGTCCAACATCAAGAATAAAAATGAAAGTAATGCGCTGTTTAGACATCTGAAGAAATATCCTTCACATGGTTTTACCTTTAGGGTTATTGCAAATTTGCAGTTGACCAATAGAGGGGGTGATATTAGGTTGGAAACAGAATTGGCTGAGACTAAATGGATCCTTGAATTAACAGCACACAGGGATCCGGGGCTAAATGACGTTATTCCACTCAAACCAGCACTTAGGAAGAGGCGGGTTTTTTATTAAATGAATGCTGATTGGATATAATGTTTTTTAAAAATGGATGTATGATGATATACTTTATCTGATGAAGGGTATTGACCCGAAAGCGCTCATCACGTATTGTTCTTGGTTTATGGAATAAATTCTTTTATTCATACAGCAGCATCCAGCTACGTTTTTATTCTCTTACTATTGGACTTTTGTTACGTATAGCTGGGTTTGGCAAAGCGACGACCTTTTTGTTTTCATAAGTTTTATGTCTTCCTTCTTTCTTTTTATATTATACTTTCTGTCACTATACTTAATACTGGACACCTCTTTCTACTTATAACCTATACACTTTCATCCATAATATATTGCATCTTGCTTCAAACCTTTCTTGTATTATTGTCATAAATATCTTATCTGTATTATGCAAAACTATTGATCTCCAATTTTATATCTTTTTTCTCCCTTTTCCATATAAATTGTAATATTCCTCTATATAATTCCTTGTATTTCATTCCATCATTCATCTGTTCATTAAATACACATATTAAACAATTTTCTGGCATCCTTCTAGATTTTCATAAATTCAAACCCAATACCATCTGAGCATGATACTGATTGTATATTTAATTGTTTCGATACATTTCCTAAGTCATATAATGCAATCGGTTTACTAAGTTCGCTATTTTGCTCAGAAATGTTTTAACTTCCCATTCCTTTGTCATGTCTCTCATTTTTAATAAGCATTTCTTTTACAAAACGTACAATTTCCATAATTGTTGCTCACTTTTCTTTTAATTACCTTCGTTGTCTTTCATTTCTCACATTATACTATCCTCTTTTACTATTTTACTTGTATAAGGGGAAATTTGTTTTCTTCCTTGCAGAAAATATTTTGTTTATACAATACTTTTTTAGCCCTCTCATAATTTTTCCTATAAATATTTTTCTTTCTCATAATAATTTCTTATTTTCCAAATTATTTATTTATGCATTTTAGCATATTTTTGTTTTCTTTCTGTATTTTTCTACAATAATTAACTTTTATTAAGTTTTCTTTTGAAAACAGTCCACTATTCCGACCAACTGACACAGAATACTTTCATATTAGTATGACTTCCGTAGTTGCTTACTGTCTTTCTTTCTGTTTTCATTCCATTCCTTTTCATTTATTCTTTTTCTGTCTTTATATAATCTTATTATAATATATTTCTCCCAGTACTGCCAAATGATCCGTAGTTTCTTCTTCCATTTTACATATTCCTTCTGATAACAAAAAAAGCCTATTTCAAAGTACCTCTTATAAGCCTTGTTTTTGTTCCATACAACTGATTTTTTTTCTACAGTGTCTTATTTCTAACATAGTTTTACATCTTTTCCTTTTATTACTGCTGTCTCATTTAAAGTTTATGTAATTATTGTGTAATTATAGTTATAATTATTATTATACAAGTATGTTAACAGAAACATAACCCAATATTTTCTGAAGTAAATTTTCCCTTTGTTTCCTAGTTACTTATGCATCTGTAGCAATAATTCTATACACTTCTTCGGACCGCCTTAAATCTATAATGGTTATTCTTCCAGTTTTTACTAATATGTTGTTTGTCTTTTTGGCTTTTCCCGGTTAGGGGTCACCACAGCGGAACTCCTGTCCGCTAGTGATTGGCAGTCAATTTTATGGTGCCGAGTTGCCAGCCTGACGCCCAACCTTCAGGGAAGGTATGCCCATTCACGCATGTCTTTCAGAGGTATACCGTCCTAAGTTTTAATTACCCTTCTGCATAGAGTTGCTGTTCCTGAACACTGTTCATGTCTTCTGTTTGATATTATTTCACCATCTCAGATTTTGTATGTCTGTATTCTTTCTTCCAGTGACAAAATCTTTGTCTTCCAATCTTTACATTTATTACACCATTCTAAAATTGCTATTCTTCTAATATTAATTTTCATACTATGAACAGTCACAGAAAGAATCCTTAAATTATTTTTTCTCTATTCCTTAGTTTAGAAGATGTCATCCTATATTATTTCCTTATAAGAAATGCTTCATCCATTCCCTTTGATTTTGTTTTCTGTAATATTAATAGCTTTATTTTGTATTCTTAACTCCTCTACGACAGGAAGTCTTTCTTCCTCTTACCGTTTTCTAATTTATGCCCTCTTTATCACTAACTTCTGATTCTGTCTTTAATTCCCCTCTTTTATCACCTTTTTCAGCATCTCCATTTATTTATTCAGTTTCATGTATCCCATCTCCTCTTCAGTCCTCTTTCTGTTTACCTTGATTTGTAGCACTTTCTGTTGACATCCATATATGCCCTTTTTTTACGTTTATAACATTCAAGTTTGTGAAGGAGATTTGGGACAGACAGAAAGGAGGCAAGAGGAAATGAGGATGTCCAGCAAAGAGGTGGATGGATTGTAGGAAAGAAGATCTGCGACAGTCGGGCATGAGTGTCAAAGAAGGCAAGAGTGTAGCACTGAATTAAGAGAGGTAGCGACAGTTAACAGATACTCCGACCACATGTAGAAATTGTGAAAAAGGGGGCTGATGATGATGATAATTCAGGTTCACATGTTCCTTCATGACCTGTTTTACCACTTTGATAACATTTCTTCTTGTCACAGTTATTAAGTTAATGTCCTTTTCCACAAAAGTAACAAGTCTTTGGCTGCCCCCCAATATTCCACAATATCATTGTTACCAGCAGCATTTATGAAAATTGTAGTATGTACAGTTTTATCCATTTCCATTTTTAGAATAACATAAACCTCTGTGATCATAAACTTTTCATATGTCTGTTATTTTTAATGCATTTTTAAATGTTCTTTTAATGTCCATCTGGTCTGTCTGTCAACTTCCATTCAGAATTGTGTGTGTGGTTTCTTTTTAGTCTCCTGAAAAGATGGCCTTTATTGTATATTCATTCCAAGGATTATCATTCTGTCTTTTTGTCAGTCACACAAAAATCTTGCTATGACTTCCATTCTCTGGGGGGTCACAAAATTTCTGTTTGTTAATTAGAATGAATGCAATTACCTCTCGGACCTTTGTTCAAAATAGCTAAATAACATTGTCCCATACCTTACAATTGTTCAGTTCCTTTTTCTTTAACTCTGTATCCTTACTACAAACCTTCTTTGTGCTGTCTTATTCTCTTTTCCTCTCTCTCCCTCCTTCTTGTATAACTGCCAGCTTTGGTTGCCTTGGCGTATGTCCTCTTTCCACGGTTTCCTTTTGACATTTCTTTTCCATATCCTTTGTTTAACCTCTCCATTATGTCACCCCAGGACACCTCATTCTTCATCTCACTCTGGTTTATTAAGGGCTGTAATAAATCATCCTGCTGCCTTGCCAACTGGAGGATTATAACCACACACTCCTCTATGGCTGCTTCATCAGTTTACACAAGCATCCCCTTCTGAACAGACTCCAACAAGTCCTCCAGAGCTCCATATACGATCTCTGAGTCGGCATTCGCCTCTGCTGTATGCTGCTATTCCATATTATGCACTGTCCTCCCAGCCACTTCCACTGCAGGAATGGGAGGTGCTCATGTATTTGTGTCCCAACAGCAATGTGAATACAGATCGCAGGTAGGGGAAGTTCCACAATGCCCTGGCCAAATTTCGCTTAGTAGTATAAATGCCACCTCAGGTCTCACCTGAGAACCAGCTACTAGCCTAATGGGACTAGCCTGGTCTACAAAGGATTTATAAATAATGTTTTACACCGTTCACTATGGTTCTCCCATAAATGTCATGCAGTAGAAATATATAGATACTTGTTAATACAATTGTTTAGATTTTACATAGTTTTGAGTTTTACTGCATATATTGTTTTTCCTATGTAATATTGTAAGCAAATGCACATAACACAAACTACAATCCTAGACAAGCATGTTAAATGACCTTTAATTCTAAAGCTATTAGATTATTTTTTTTCTTAATTTCCCTTCTCATGTGACAAAAGAACATGTCTTACAAAGTCCAAATGGGTCTGTACCCAAAATATATATATATATATATTTCGAATATGAAACATTAATTGAAATGTGGGACTTAGCAAGTCTACTGTGCATTGACCTTCTACATAAAGTAGAGCGTATTCACTGAGATGTAATGGGTAACAGGGTGGTTCATCTTTAACATTCCATCCAACACCAAATAATGAGATA
Source organism: Protopterus annectens (assembly GCF_019279795.1). Taxonomy (NCBI): domain Eukaryota; kingdom Metazoa; phylum Chordata; order Ceratodontiformes; family Protopteridae; genus Protopterus; species Protopterus annectens. The sequence continues at coordinate 1,108,387,145 of NC_056748.1, forward strand.
ATTATATGGCACGATGGATTTAAAAAGTGTACTTGTTGTGTTTATCTTTTGAAGTCCATGCCCAATTAACAGTTGGGAAAGTGCCATACCATATCACTGCTAGCTATAAATCCCCCACCATGAACAAGGATAAGCACCCTGCCTATCTCAAGTTACTGGAATCCCTTGCCATATACCCCAATACCTTAGTCATGAGAGATTTCAACTATACTTCCATAGAATGGGCGACATACATGAGCAAAAACACTCATGGACTTAAAACACAAATGCTGTGAAACAGTCTGCACCCCCACTAGGGGCTGTAATGTTCTGGACATAGTACTCACCAACATGGGGGGTGCTGTATTTTCCCCATATCTGATGCCCTCCCTGCTTTGGTCAGACCACAATTCAGTCTTGTTTGAAGTAACTACTGGAACTTATGCCCTCACAAGAACAAAAATTATAAAAAAAAAAAAACTAAAGCTAATTACAGTTTACTAAGTTGTTGTTGTTTGTCTTCCGGCTTTTCCCGGTTAGGGGTCGCCACAGCGGAACTCCGGTCTGCTAGTGATTGGCAGTAGATTTTAACGAACGCCGAGGTGGCAGCTCGACGTTCAACCTTCAACGAAGGCACGCCCATTTACTCTTTCGAACGCCCAGCCAACCATGGGGAGGACATGCAGACTCCACACAGAAGGTGCTCCCCGCACTCCGGCCGAGAATCTAACGGGAGAACCTCTTGCTGTGAGGCAACAACGCTACCATGATGGTATAAAAAGTTTCATACCAACCACAATTGTAGACAACAGTGATCACTATGCAGAAGTGTACACAAATGCCCTGTAGAAACATTTAAGTGACTGCATAAAATAAGTGACTGCATAAATTTTATTTTACCTGACCAGATCAAAACCAGGTCTTCCCATAAAAACAAGCCACAGTGGTGGACTTCAGGTGTAAACTGATTATATAACAAGAGGAAGAAACTGTTGTTCAAAAGCAAGAAGGGATGTCACTCTGCAGAGGAAGAGTTCCCTCTTAAGCCTAAGCAGGAAAATCATAAATCTTGATGTATTTTAAAGGGAATTACTAAACTAAAATCGCATGCCTAACCAAGGATATTCATAAGGCATTCTTTAACTATGTCCGAAGTCTAAGAGGGAATGCCCAGCTATGTGCCGAACTGGCTGTAGATGAGATCATCACTTGTACTACACAGGAAGATATCGCCAACTTGCTAGCTGACAGATTCAGTGCAAACTTAATCCCCCTGTCCCCACTTACTATATCCGAAAGCATCCCTGACACCAGCCCTCTGCATAGTATCTCATGAGAACAGGTCATGTCTGTGCTCGTCAAAGCCAAAAACATGGCATTTATTTATTTATTTATTTATTTTTTTTGTACTCTCCTTAAGTTGAACATTGAGGGGCAATAGATCAGGGAGTGGCCCAGGATTCTAGAATTCCTAGCTATGGCACTGGGATGACCAGTTCTATCTAAAGTCGTAGTTCTAGTTGTGCTGAGTTGGGTCACACCATAAGTAGAAATGTTTGAGGCTATGCAAGCTGCCCTGGAAATATTTCACCAGGGGCCTAATGTAAAGCCAAGTGGAAAAGGTTCTCCATTTAGTCCATGAAATGCAGACTGAGCTTGAGAGTAGAAAGATTACTTTGTCCAGCATCAGGTGCATGTTTGACCATGTGGAAGGCAGGACTGTAGCCATTAAAACCCGTAGTTGGGTCACTTATTAACAAGTCGTCACAGTGAGCATGCCAAAATAGTGAGCAGTCCACCTCCAAAGCACAAATCCTGGTCAAAAGGTGGACTTTCAGTTATGCACCTAGAGAGTAAGACTGCATCTGTAGGAGTTAACTGTTGTGCTATCAATAAAAGTGTAGAAATTGTCACTTATTTTATTTGTTGCCACTAGTGTGAATTTGAGGCATTTTTTTATACCAAAAAAGGTAATGAAGAACCTAGCACCAGAGCTGGATGATTACCTTAATATTACACTTCTGGTTGAGAAGTACATGGCAAATGCCTTGAGCTATGAAGGCACCCAGGTTCAAGTTAGAGGATTCACAACCACAAGAAAATCTTTTGGAGCTCCAGAAGAAATTTTGAAGGTACCACAAGACTTGGCTTGTGAGATGAGACCATAACAGCAGTCTGCATCAGGGTAGATAGAAACTAATGACCACTGGTACTACCAGAAAAGCAGATATGGAGCAGGCGACTTTGGACATAGATTGCAGAATGCAGGGAATGCAGCCTCAAATGATCTTTCAACTGTTGTGGAACATGATGTGATGTGAACAGTAAATGATTTAGAAAACAAGGGGGAGGCAGAATAACCCCTGCTGCTGTGGGATAGCAAAAGAAAATGAATGCAAGGAATGTATCCTTTTTGTTCATGGGTTAATATTAGGCTTTTGATCCAGAGGTTCATTAGTATCCTAACCACAACTGATTGGAAGGGTTTAAACCTAAAGCAATGAGGGCTTGAGGGGCCAGACCTGGGGGGTTGTATTTACAATTGCCCATCCATTCATCTATGTTATGCTTACAGGTTCAGTGAGCTACATTTTTATATCTATAAGGAAGTGTATTTTGTAAAATGGGGCTTCTCTGGGATGTACGTCTCTCTCCAAAATGTCTCCTTTGTTTTATGAAAGTATGATCTCTTGTGAAGATATTTATGGTGTTACTGCTTTTGCAGATGTACAAGAGGTTGCATAGAACTGGATAATTTGAGGCTCCATAGACTGGACAGAGGTCACACCTCATGAGTCTTTAGCAGAACACCTGTAGTTATAGGAGTGAAGGCCTGGTGTCTTAAATCACTGTATATTTGTGGACTGAACACATAAGTTGCTGAGGGAAAACATTGCTGCATATACAAGCCTTCAGGCTATTATGCTGATATATCTGCCTTATGCAGACCGCCAAGATATTTTGTGAGCAGCCTGCAGGGATCTTTTGGTAGTGCAGGAGGGATGTATCATTTGCTTGGTCAAATGTTACTCTGTCGTGGTTCTTCAGCAGCAGTGATCCTTGTGGTTACACATTAGGGCATACAAAATGGGGAAAATACAGATTTGCTATTACGATCATTGTAACCGCATGTTAGGATATATAGCACAGGAAAAAACACTGCCGATGTGCATCAGTCAACCCATATGTATGTGAGCATTTCAGAACCATATCTGCTTTGAATAACTATTACAAAGTGGGTATTGGGCTTTCAGAAGAAATGGAGTGCACTGTGAACTGTTAAAAGCATAACAGGATTTGAAGAATGACAACTGATATCCCAGCAACACAAAAAAAGAAGAAAAAAAAAACTGAGAAGTGTGGCATTCTTAAAAGAATCTGTCGAGGTAACATCTGTGCGATATCTAAAGTTTCCAGGATTAGACTATGAGAATGACTTCCAAGGTAGAGGAGGAGTGAAAATGATTGAGGTCTACAAACATGAGTGGTTCAGTCAGCTAGTGCATGACTATATCAGAGGATGGGATTCAACATTATCTTCATAAATAGGGTGTTGTGGATGTCTAGGTTTAGACTTCATTATCCAACAATGAAACCTCTGCTTTGTAGTTTGAAGTGGGAGGGAGTAAGAGTACAGAGTATGGGATTTTAAGAGACTAGACTAAATTGTGCTGTGCTGAGGCAAAAAGTCAAAAATGAGTTAACAGTATAATTAAACTGAGAGAGTAAATGATCTGAGAAAGTGTCAGGGCTAGAGTATTGGTGGAGGCAAAAAAGCAATAAGACAAATGAATGTGAGGTTAGCGATCGGGGTAAAATTGTACGGTAAGAGTGCCCATACCCTAGACATTTACTGCCAGTTTTATTTCTGCTATAGAAGAACAAAGCCCATCTCTCATGTTGCAATTTCCCACCTGCAAATATCAGAAGCTGCCCATTGCAAATGAAGAAACGAAAGAGTTGGAAACAACTGTTGGGGCTTGGAGGGGACGTCGTGAACATCCCAAATGTGTGTATATATTCTTTGGTGATCACACAGCCAACTGAAGAGTTGGAAACAACTGTTAGGGCTTGGAGGGGACGTCGTGAACATCCCCAAGTGTGTGTATATATTCTTTGTGATCACACAGCATTAGGGAAGTGAGAAACCCCCCAAAGCAATGCCCTGTGGTCTTGGGGAAATCACTTATTCACTCTAACTTAAGCAAGTGATTTTTCTGATTAAGAGCATCAAAGACGCATGAGAAAGTCTCTGGTCACATTCTTCCCTCTTCAGGTTTCATCTGCACAGGAAAATTGATAGTTTGTTTTTTTTTTGTTCGTAGTATGAAAGGTGAGGCATTTCTCATTTGTTTCCATCATACCAAGTAAGGAAGATATGTTTTTTACCATATGTCTTAAGCAGATTGGTAACTGCACTGTGTTCTGTCTCAGTTTCGGTATACTGTTGACTAGTACAGTTGAAAGGGTATTCCACTGAGGAACAGCGTCTGGTGCTTGTTTCAAAGATGTCCTTTGAACCATAGCCATGTAGATGTTACCATATGTCTTTACCAACCACCATTGTGCAAACTGCAATACCTAAAGTACAGCTTCCTTTCAAAGCAGTTGATGTTCCAGCACATGTTGCATTGATTTTTTTTAATTTGGTGCCCACTATTAGAAACACCTTGAAGTAAGATATTACGCAGCTGCTAAAGATAATGACTTCTGAAGTGAGTGCTTCATTCCTAGTCTACCTCCTATTTCCTAAGGCTCCATTAGGAGCCTACAAGTAATCAATGTGCTTATACTTTTTATATCCTTGATGTATTTTTTCCTTCTAATGGAATATGGTTCATGAAGTACTCTGGAACTGTGGACTAATGTTGGGTACACAGTTATCATAAGTCTTGAGTGGGTACTCTGTGTATGGGCCAGAAGGGGTTAATGTGTCCTTGTGAACAGGTAGACTCAACATTTTTGGAATTTTGAAATTTTTGAAAAAAACACTTTAACACTGCAAGGAGTAACCAAGGTACTTCCCTTACTTTTGAGAACCCTCTCAGAATTTAGAGTATTTGTTGAGTATTCCCATATTTGTACCTTTCTCGTTCTTCCTAGCCAACGAGATATAGTTTCTGTGGAAAGTTTTTTTTTAACAGCTGATAATAGTAGTGGTTTATCTGGTCCTTGAGTGAAAAAGAAAACAGATTAGTAAGTTCTTTTTCTAAGCGGAGTTACTTAATAGTACCAGTGAGACTTTGTTTGCCTTTTCCTCATGCTAGTGGCCTGTTTAGTCTTTATTACTCAAATAAATTCTAACTGGTCAATATTAACAGTTTGACAGCAAGGACATTTATTTTGGTATTCAAGGAGGTTAAAGTCAAAGGATCTCTAAAGTCACTGGATAGAAACACTCTACCACTCCATGGGATCCTTGTCATCTGCTCAGCTCAAGCTGCTTGAGAAGAATGTCTCCTCCCCATGGGATCCTTGTGATCTGCTCAGCTCAAGCTGCTTGAGAAGAATGTCACCTCCCCATGGGATCCTTGTGATCTGCTCAGCTTAAGCTGCTTGAGAAGAATGTCTCCTCCCCATGGGATCCTTGTGATCTGCTCAGCTCAAGCTGCTTGAAAAGAATGTCTCCTCCCCATGGGATCCTTGTGATCTTCTCAGCTCAAGCTGCTTGAGAAGAATGGTCATTGCTGTTTGGGTTTGGACAAGGACGAATGTTGAAACAGATGCCATGTACGGTGGATCCCTTTTTTGGTGAAGTGCTGTTTCTTTGCATACGTGAATGTGAATGCTGTCAAGGGGTGTGTTGAGGTGCTTATTTAAGTTGTCTGGTAGCTTTTCAGCTTAGAAAACTGAAACTCTAAGCATTTCACTGCACCAAATTTTAAATTTAAGCCTAAAAAAGCAGTGTGTCATTATACATGTTATACATTTAGCAGAGAGCAGTGCAAAAAGAAATAGCTATGTTAAAGCTGGCGTTTCTCCCAACGTTTGCACTTTTTACTAATTAAGATGAAAGAGCCTAGAAGCAAGTCCAAAGGACCAGTGCGTTTGGATGCTCTACATAGAGGATCTATTAACTCTGTTTGTATGCCTTTAGAACATTGTTTATTTTAAAATTTTTGATTTTTGTAGACTGTCTTGCTTTGAGAAATTTTAACTAAAATTCTCTCACTTGGGATTACTCTATGTGGAACTTTGCATTTTATTTTTTTTTTTTTTTTAAATCAGGCTTTTGATATTCTTGCTGCAGAAACCATGTCAGTTAGCTCTCCTAGGACTGGAACACCCCCAGCCTAATGAAGAAAATGTGTTTAGCCTTCCTAAAGCAAAATTAAGATTTTGCATTTGAAATGAAAATGTTATAAGTGCATCAGTAATAAACTACCCTTTCAAAACATAAGTGTAACAACAATCCGTTTAGTGTCAAATAAGTTGCACAGACATGTAGATATTTTATCTGTAAATAAAAGGGCTGCCTTTTATTTAAAAAACAGTTGAATGTAGGGTTACAAAACATACAGAAGCATCTAGGATTTAAATGGCTACTGGTATGTCTTGAATTCTGCTATGATATGTACACACAAACCAGCATGTGAGTGTCAATAATTGTACTAGTTTGTTTTTCCATGTTTACAGCTGGGTGGTCAAAGAACAGATCATCAATCTGAAAGAAGAAGGGTTCTGGGAAGAGCTGCTGGATGTGTATCAGCCAGACATTTGTGTTACGGACTGGTAAGGCTTGCTGATTAGTTGTGTTAAAACTGGCACTATTAGCAAATAAAGTTAATAGTAAGATAGCATGGTGTATTGACTATATCATTGAAGTAAGACATGACTGGATTACAAATATACTTGATAAACTGAAAATAAAGTTCAAACTGATTTTGAACAAGCATTTTCAACTGTAACCTACAACATTAAAAAAAGCAGAGCAATCAGATTGAGTGCTTCTTGTCTGTAAACTCCACCTCCCATTTCTGTTTTGTGACTCTCACAGTTTGGTTCCGAGTCCTGACATTTATCATGGACAAGTTCCCAAGTTTGATATCTTAAGCACTGAAGCCTGATGTTTGTGTAGGCATTGAACAGTGGGTTAGGGCCACAATTTTCTCTAACTATTTGGATGAGGAACGTGACATGAAGCACTGCTGTGCCACTGATTCAATCTGGTCACCTATAAGATAAGGAGAATGAAGCTTCTGGTCAGTCTTTCTTTTTAAAGAATGGTGGGAATTGAAACGCCCAGGTTGAAGATCAAGGAAGGTGGTCCTCACCCAACCTAAGCCTTTGCCAAGGCAATGTTTGGAAGTAAAAGAAATGGAGAGCAGGAAGTAATTCCATTATTGTGGGTATAAGTCTGCCTATGAGATTGCCTTCTGGTGTGTTTCATGCCCTTGCAAGCTGAGGCTCCTGTTCTCTGATTTCTCTGGAAATAAGATGCCCAGGGACTTGACCCTTTGGCTTTCACTTCTTGAAGTACATCTTTGGATGTCAGCACTATTTCTTGGTCTATCAACCACAGCACACCTTGACTGGCCAGATCACAGAAGTGGCTGATGGACTGTCTAGCAATAATTTAGTGGGATTATTGCCAATAACTTCTGCTCAGGCCTTTTGTTAGGCCCAGTAGGATCCATTGACCCTGGCCAGGAAGTGTCTAGCAGCCTATTGTGCATCAGGATGTAGATGTTCATCGTGTTTCACTGTTGCAGTCATTACTCTAGGGTTATTCTGCTGGCAGGCTACCCACAGTCGGACAGAATTCCAAAGTCTAGGTCCGGCGTCGGTTGCTGTCGCCTCTTCCCTGACGTCAGTGCACCAGGGGTATAAAAGATGCAGCCGATGCCATTATCTTCAGTCTTTCTTGCCGTGCGGTGCCCGAAGCAAAAGCAGTTCGCAAGTGCCGGTCGGCCGACTCCTGAGATTTTCAAATCCAAATTTCAGATCCGAATGTCTTCATTAAAGCTAAGTACCCCATTGGGGAAACTTTTTTCTTGCTCCAGACCGATGTCAGAAAAAGTTAACAATTGTATTTCTTGTGGGAAGCAAATACCTCATAAGGATTTTCACTCTTCCTGTATTCCTTGCCTAGGCCCTGATCACAACGTTGCTAGTTGTCCGTTTTGTGCTAGATTTAACCAACGCACTATCAAGCGTCGGTTTGATTTTGCATTTCATTACTTTGGCTGAACATTTAATTGTATAATGCCGTTGGATCAGCCGACAACCACAGTTTACAAAAAGCGCAAGGACAAGGAAAAGGATAGGCATCCGAGGTCCAAAACCGACGACGAAGCCTCTTCTAGTCCAGTCGCCGGTTCACCAGTTCTCAGTGAGGTGCTTTCGCAGCCCCTGGTGCCCACTACCTCAGAGCCACAGGCCGCTTCCGACTCCCACGTGGAGCCGACTGGGCCTCTGAATACTCAAGGTATTGGACACTCGGAAATCATTCCCTCAGATGGGTACGGAGCCGCTGAGCAGGCATCGGCTTCTGAGGGTGTCTTCAGACCTACACAACTATATATTAAGCCATACTCAGCTTCAAAGACTAAAGCAGCATTAAAGACAAATAAACAAGTACAGCATTCTCCTACTCAGACTACCATGCCAAAAAACAGATGCTCAAAATGGCGGAAGACCTAATTACTTTGATCACGGGTTCCCATCCTCCTCCTGATAAGAGGCCTAGGCAAGAGACAGAGTATGATTCTTCTGATCAGGTTTCTATTTCCTCTGATTCCTCTTCTGAACAAGATTACTCCATGCTTCCCTATGAGGATTCTGATGCTGAAGAATCCATTCCTTCAGCCTCTCTCTTCTCCTGAGGATTATTCTTTTGGGGAAACCATGCATACCATGAGGGAACATTTCCACTGAGAGAGCCAAGATTATTCTGAATCTAAGAAAAGGCTCGGAGACTTTCTGCTACGTCCTCAGCACAGACCCTTTGCTATTCCACCTGTTCTAGACATTGTCGATGATGTATTTTCAGAGTCCGGCCTGTCCCCAGACTGTCTACCCCCTGCACCTGCTAAGCCAGACAGATACTACAGGATCCCGGATTCTCATAAATTCCTGTATAAAAACCCCGCTGCTGACCCAGAAACTATATCTCAGGGTCCCAAGGGAGTTAAAGCTTCCACTACAAAAAACCCTGTCCCCTCTGATAGGGATTCCAGGGCTCTAGACAGATGGAGGAAAAAAAGTCTACACTTCTGCTACCCTGGCTGTAAGGGCCTTAAATTGTCAGTTTCATATGCTTAAATATCAGCAATATTTAATGTCACTGCTTAAACAGAAAATGTTGACAAATACTGAATGTTCAGAGAACAAGGAATTGCAGGATTTATTGCATGCAGCTGAACAAGTGGGAAAGTATACTTGCAATGTGGTTATGATTCACTGGAGGCCTCTTGCAAGGCCACTGTTACAGGTTCTGTTATTAGAAGGCATGCTTGGTTAAAGGAACAAAATCTGCCTGATCATGTTAAAGCAAAATTATTAGATGCACCATTACAGCATGATACTTTGTTTGGTACTAAAGCAGAAGAGGTGTTGAAAAAAATGGAGGATAAAGCAAAATCCATGCAGACAGTCAAGAATTTCTTACAGGTACAGCCACCCAGATTTAGCAGAAACTGGCCTTCTAAAAATTGGTCCTTTCCAGTGTCAGACAGACCACAAAGAGGCAAATACAGGCCTCCCAGAGGCAGAGCTCAGCCCCAAGGCTCATGCAGGCCTAAACAATGGGGTGCTCCTACCTCCAAAAGCGGAGAAGACAAATCACAACCTTACAGAAAACAGTCCCAATGACTTTTCTGTACCAGATCCAAGCACTTTTCTTTTGGCAGCCCCCTTAGGGAGAAAACTAGCACTTTTTTCATCAAATTGTCAAAGGATTACCCAAGACAAATGGGTCCTGAACATAGTGTCCCAAGGCTACAGGTTCCATTTCCACACTCTACCAAGGTCAAAAGGTATGCCAGGCCTGCCACACAAACAATGGGCAGAGGCACAAAAACAAATTACAGCCCTCATGGACATGAGGGCCATTCAGCAATTACCACAACAAGAGCAGGGGCAAGGATTTTACTCCAGACTTTTCCTAGTACCCAGAAAGGACAAAACCTGGAGACCAATACTGGACCTGTCTATACTAAATACGTTTCTGGAAGTTCCAAAATTCAAGATGTTGACTCTACAGCAGCTACTGCCCATGCTGGGCAAGAAGGCTTGGCTCGTAACTTTGGACCTAAAAGAGGCATACCTGCATGTCCCAATCAGACAATCTTGCAGAAGATACCTCAGATTCATAGCTGGCTCAATGCATTACCAATTCTCTGCACTGCCCTTTGGCTTATCTACTGCGCCCAGGGTCTTCACAAAATGCCTGGCACCAGTAATTGCGTTTTGCAGACAAAAAGGAATTGAAATATATTCCTACTTGGACGACTGCCTAATTCAAGCAGAGAACAAAGACATTCTTCTAAAGCATCTGGCGTTTGTAAAAAGATTACTAATTGGCCTAGGGTACACAGTAAACGAAAAGAAATCAAAACTAGTGCCCTCTCAAGAGATAATATTCCTGGGTGCAAGCCTAAATACAACTGCCCAGATGGCTTATCTAATGGCAGACAAACAAAAGCAACTGGCTACTTACTTCAAGAATTTGGCAACAAAAACCCACTTATCTGCAAGGAAAATCCTGCAGGCCTTGGGTTTCATGGCATCCTGCATTCTACTAATTCCATATGCCAGACTGCATATGAGGAAACTACAATGGTATCTAAAAAGTGTATGGACTCAGCATTGCCACAGCCTGGAGACAGTAATTGCACTCATTCCCTGCCTACAACAGGAGTTTCGATGGTGGGCAGAAGCCTGTCACCACAACAAGGGTCTGCCATTCAGTTTACCCACAGTCAGACAGACACTGACAACGGATGCATCAGATTATGCCTGGGGGGCCCATATGGCAGGAAAATGTATTCAGGGCACATGGCCTGCAAACCAGATGCATCTTCACATCAATCAAAAAGAGATGCTAGCTGTACAAAATGCCCTGACAGCTTTCTAGGACCTGCTTCATCCAGGACAATTACTGATAAAGACAGACAACACTACGGTTATGTGGTACATAAATAAGCAGGGAGGAACACATTCCTACCACCTCTACAGACAAGCAATGACCTTATGGGACACAGCATTGGCTTTTCAAGTTCACCTGCAAGCACAATTCCTGCCAGGAAAAACAAATACTCTGGCAGACGAACTAAGCGGAAACCTCATGGATCCCCATGAATGGAAACTGGATCCACAAGTCTTCAGCATGATAATAAGGAAATGGGGATACCCAGACATAGATCTATTTGCCTCCCCTCACAACTGCCAATTGCAGAGATTTTGCACAAGGATTTATCACAAGCAAGCATGGAAAGTGGACGGCCTATCCTTCAGCTGGAAAAATCTAACAGTATATGCTTTTCCCACACTGCCTCTCCTTCCCAGGGTACTCCTAAAGGTCAGACAAGAGAAGCCAAAAATGATACTGATTGCACCAGACTGGCCACGCCAGCACTGTTACCCAATCCTAAAGAGCTTGTCTCAAGGTTCAGCATGGATACTGCCTCAAACGTCTCACTGGCTGACCCAACAAAACAATCATCCTGGACAGCCAGCTCAGGACCTTAAATCTGGCTGCATGGCGGATAATGTAGCCATTCAGAACATTCCTCTTTCAAAAACTGTTATGGATGTTATCTTGGAGGCCAGGAGGCCCAGTACCAGAAAATCTTATGCAGAAAAATGGAAGAGATTCTGTGCTTGGAACCAGGAACAAGGCATTGACATGTGTGTACCAAATATCCCTCAGATTTTACAATACCTACCTGAGATGCTAAACAAAGGCCTTTCTTTCTCATCTATTAAGATTCATGCCTCTGCCATTTCAGCCCACTACAATATGGAACCACCTATCTTTTCTCATCATTTAATAAGGCAGTACCTCAGAGGGGCCAAAAACATTAGGCCTCCAAGGAGAGCACCAATTCAAACCTGGGACCTCAATTATGTTTTGGAAAAACTCACACTGCCTTCTTTCGAGACAGCATCAACAGCAGATATAAAATTCTTATCCTGGAAAACAGCTCTGCTCCTAGCAATAACATGTGCAAGGCGAGTCTCGGAGTTACAAGCACTCATGGCTGTGGAACCTTTCATCATTTGTCATCCAGACAGGGTTTCTCTGAGGACAAACCCTACATTTATGCCTAAGGTGGTGTCCAGTGTGGCCCTCAACCAAACCATTCACTTGCCAACCTTTTACCCTAATCCACAGAACAAGGGTGAGAGAATTCTGCATTCTTTGGACATACACAGGCAGTTACGCTTCTACTTGGACAGAACTAAAGCTTTCAGAAAGACTGAGCAACTTTTAGTGTCATATGCTGCAGGATCACAAGGAAAGGCTATCTCAAAACAGACTATTTCTAAATGGATAGGACATTGCATCCATTTCTGCTATCTTCAACATGGCAAATCAGTGCCTAAGGGCATTAGGCCTCATTCCGCCAGAGCAGCAGCCACTTCAGCAGCCTTCCTCAGAGGAGTACCAACCAAAGATATCTTAGAGGCTGCAACTTGGAGTTCAGTGCACACCTTCACAAAGCACTACCACTTACCTCTTTACTCTAAGTCCAGAGCAGGCTTTGCCACTGCAGTTCTGCAGGGCCTCATAGCCTCTCCTAATCCTGTTTAGCCCAGCCACCCTTCCTCGGCTTTGGGATTCAACCTAAGAGTAATGACTGCAACAGTGAAACACGATGAACATAGTACAGTTGTATACCTACCATAAATGTAGATGTTTGAGTGTATTCACTGTTGCAGTCCAGGTTACCCACCCACCACCCCCCTTTTCTTTGCTGGGACTTATCTGCACTACTCTGTCCTATGCAACCTTTTTGGTGTATTTGCTTATAGATAAAGGACATGTTATTATTGTGCATGCATTTTTATTAGCATATTTTTTCAGCCTTCCAATTTGGGGGCACCTGACATCTGGGGCAAGAAAAACTGAAGAAAATGGCATCGGCTGCATCTTTTATACCCCTGGCGCACTTACGTCAGGGAAGAGGCGACAGCAACTGACGCCAGACCTAGACTTTGGAATTCTGGCCGACTGCGGGTAGCCTGCCAGCAGAATAACAATAGAGTAATGACTGCAACAGTGAAACACGATGAACATCTACATTTGTGGTAGGTACACAACTGTACTTTCCAGCCCAAGACATTGGGCAACTGTTTTGAGGTCATGCCATCGAAGTGCAGAAATCTATCCTTGGGAGACATGAATCCAGCTAGCTTTAAGCTGGCAATAGATGCGTTGCAAGTCTCTGAAGTCCCAGTTCACCACTGGCACGAACATCACAGTGCACCAGTACATTTGACCAGTAACCATACCCAACCTGTTTCACACCAGATGTCCTTCAAGGATGCATCTGCAGTCATCACATATGGGTTATCCTGCCTCAGGCAGCCCTTCGGTCGGCCGGATTCCAAAGTCTGGGTCTGGCCTCGGCTGATGTCGCACTTTCCCCGACGTCAGAGCGTCTGGGGTATAAAAGCATCAGCCGACGCCATTTTCCTCAGTCTTTCTTGCCGCGTGGTGCCCGAAGCAGAAGCAATTCGCAGGTGCCGGTCGGCAAGCTCCTGAGATTCAGCTACCGAAGACTTAGAAAAAGCTAAGTACCCCGTTGGGGACTCTTTCTTGCCTCAGCCGATGTCAGATAAAGTAAATAATTGTTTAACTTGTGGGAAACAAATACCTCATAAGGATTTCCACTCTTACTGCCTCCCTTGCTTAGGCCCAGACCACGACGTCTCGGCCTGCTCAGCCTGTGCTTCCTTCAACCGACGAACTCTTAGACGTCGGTCGGAGTTTGCAGAGGAATTCTTTGGGGCTAATTTTGCGTACAAGATGCCGTCGGAGACTCCGACTTGGCATGTGGTTAAAAAACGGAAGGCTGAAACCACGGTCAGGCCTACCGCGAGTGTCTCGGTTTCGGCTGAAACCGAGTCCTCGGTGCTTCCTATTACCGAATCTACTCAACCGACTACCTCGGCCCCAGAGGCCCCGGCCGAGTCGGTTATTGAATTACCTACTGAAACCAGTGTCCAGGAAATGTCCGACACCATTCCTTTAGACAAGTCTACTCCTGCACGTGGTGCAGCCAGACCCCCTGAATCCATGTCCATTAAGGCCTTTTCTAGGGCTAAAGCTGCTAAACTTACTAAAGCTGCTAAACTTACTAAAGCTTTGCCTCCCAAGATTACCTCTCGGAGACCTTCTACTGGCTCTCAGATTCTCAGCCTAGCAGAGGATCTTATCTCTTTAATTAGAGGTTCTCAACCTCACCCAGACAGGGGCTCTCAACCACCACCAGACAAAAGGCCCAGGGTTGAGCCCTCTGACCCCCACTCCTCAGATGAGTCCACGGATGGATCTGTTTTGTCAGACCCCCAGGAGGAGGCTTATTCGGCCTACGAGGATTCTGATGCTGAAGAGTTTTCATTTGGAGAGACTCTGCACTCTATGAGAGAACATTTTCAATGGCAGGGCCAGGAATTTTCTGATTCTAGAAAGAGATTAAGGACCTTTTTACATTTACCTCAGCATAGGCCTTTAGCTATACCTCCTGTTTTGAATGTTATTGATGATGTGTACTCTGATGCTAGTACAGCCCCCGATTCTCTCCCTCCGGCTCCTGCCAAACCTGATAGGTACTACAGGGTCCCGGATTCTCATTTACACCAGTACAAGGCCCACTCTGCAGACCCAGAAACTATTTCCCAGGGCCCAAAAGGGGTTGCAGCTGCCTCTGCTAAAAATCCTCTACCTTCTGAAAGGGAGTCTAGAGATTTAGAGAGATGGGGAAAGAAAGTATATACTTCTGCAACTCTTTCCATGAGGGCATTAAATTGTCAATTTCATATGATTCAGTACCAAGAGTATTTGTTAGATGAATTGCATAAGAAGCTTTCCTCTTCTGAACCCCTTGACCGTAAATCACTTCAGGATCTGGTACATAACTCACAGCAGGTTAGTAACCATTTTTTGCAGTGTGGTTATGATGCACTGGAAGCTTCATGTAGGTCAGCTATGACAGGGGCAGTTATACGTAGGCATGCCTGGTTGAAGGAACAATCTTTACCAGACCATGTTAAAGCTAAGCTTCTGGATGCTCCAATGGAAAAGCAAAAATTATTTGGTTCCACGGCTCAGGAGGTCTTAAAGAAGTTTGAAGAAAAGGCAAAATCTGTGCAAACAGTCAAGGACTTTCTGCAAGTACAACCACCGAGATTCAGCAGAAATTGGCCTACTAAGAATTAGTCCTTTCCGGACTCAGACAGATCCCAGAGAGGCAGGAACAGGCATGCCAGAGGTAGAGGGCAAGCTAGAGGCTCCTACAGAGGCCGTCAGTGGCAGCCTCCCAACCAGAGAGGTAGTGCAGGAACAACAACAACTGCTACACCAGGACAGACTCAATGACTTTATTTTGACTCCATGACCAGGGCTCAGTTAGAAGCACCATTGGGCGGAAAGCTTTCTTTATTCTCAAACAATTGGCATTACATTACAAGAGACACATGGACACTGCAAATAATGGACAAAGGATACAGGTTCCATTTCCACACATTGTCAAAAAGAAAAGGAATGCCAGACCTGCCACCAAATCAGAGGGCAGAGGCTTTGAAGCAAATTACCAAATTAATACAAATGAAAGCCATAGAAAAGGTACCTCTTTCAGAACAAGGCCAAGGATTTTATTCCAGATTATTCCTTGTTCCAAGAAAAGAAAATCAATGGAGGCCTATTCTCGACTTGTCCGCACTGAATACTTACCTCACTGTGCCAAAATTCAAAATGCTGACCCTACAGCAACTTCTTCCCATGCTGGGCAAGGAGTCTTGGCTGGTGACTCTAGACCTCAAGGAGGCATACCTGCATGTCCCTATTCGACAAAGTTGCAGAAGACACCTCAGATTTCTTGCAGGATCAGAGCATTATCAATTCTCAGCATTGCCCTTTGGCTTATCTACTGCGCCCAGAGTATTCACAAAATGCCTGGCATCAGTAATTGCACACTGCAGACTTCAGGGGATTCAAATCTACTCATATCTGAACGACTGCTTTATACAAGCGGACAACAAGGAAATTTTGTTAAAGGACTTGGACTATGCCATCCACCTACTACAGGCCTTGGGATACACAGTCAACATCCAAAAATCAAGACTTGTTCCATCCCAAAGAATAACCTTTTTGGGTGCAGATCTAGACACAACCACCCAAATGGCCTTTCTCACAGAAGAAAAACAAAAACAACTTCCGGATTACTTCAAGAATCTGACAGGACAAACTCAGCTGACTGCAAGGAAAATCCTGCAGGCCCTGGGTTACATGGCATCCTGCATAATACTGATTCCACAAGCCAGGCTGCATATGAGAAAATTGCAATGGTACCTAAGGAGTGTATGGACTCAGCACAGTCAAAGCTTAGAAACTTTGATCCCACTCATTCCTTGCCTTCAAAACGAATTCCTGTGGTGGGCTCAAGCCTGCCAGGCCAACAGAGGGTTGCCTTTCAACAAACCAAGAGCAAACCAAACCATCACCACGGATGCTTCAGACCGAGGTTGGGGGGCACATATGGAGGACAAATGTATCCAAGGGCTATGGTCTCAAAGAGAGCTGCGCATGCACATAAACCAAAAGGAAATGCTGGCAGTGATACACGCAATCGAGGCCTTCAAACCTTTCCTTCATCAAGGCCACCTGCTCATAAGGACAGACAACACCACAGTTATGTGGTACATAAACAAGCAAGGAGGCACGCATTCCTACCCTCTATGCAGACTGGCCATGAATCTATGGGAACTTTGCTTGAAACTCAATAT
Organism: Protopterus annectens; assembly: GCF_019279795.1. Taxonomy (NCBI): domain Eukaryota; kingdom Metazoa; phylum Chordata; order Ceratodontiformes; family Protopteridae; genus Protopterus; species Protopterus annectens. The sequence continues at coordinate 1,108,404,077 of NC_056748.1, forward strand.
ACAACTGCAGTCCCAGTTCGTGCCAGGGAAAGACAATACACTGGCAGACAGCTTAAGCAGAACTACCATGGATGCACACGAATGGATGCTGCACCCAGACATCTTCTTACTCATAACACAATCATGGGGAAGGCCAGAGATATATCTGTTCGCCTCACCCCACAATCATCAACTGAAGACATTCTGCTCAAGGACAATACCACCCACAAGCATGGAAGGTGGACTCTCTCTCTTTCAGCTGGAAAGCTCTAAAAGCCTATGCTTTCCCACCACTCCCATTAATGTCCAGGGTTTTACTGAAGATCAGAGCAGATCATCCAAGAGTGATTCTGATAGCTCCAGACTGGCCAAGGCAGCACTGGTACCCACTGTTGAAGAGCATGTCACAGATGAAACCGTGGCCTCTCCCCCTATGGCCACTTCTACTGACGCAGAACATTTTCAAGATCCTGCATCCCAACCTGAAAACCTTGCAGCTAACTGCCTGGAGAATACCATGACTCCTCCTCAGAATAGCTTATCCCAGAGAGTGAAGGACATCATCATGGAAGCTCGCCGGCCTTCCACAAGGAAGGCATACTCAGCAAAATGGAAAAGATTTCTCACTTGGAACACAACAAAAGGCCTAGATGTGACAGTGATGAGCATGGCACATATACTGGAATACTTAGCAGAATTGTTCCACCATGGCCTGTCTTATTCTTCCATTAAGATACATGCCTCAGCAATTTCAGCAGAATACAATGTTAATCTACCTGTCTTCTCGTATCCTCTCTTAAGACAATTTCTGAGAGGAATCAAAAACATCAATCCTCCAAGGAAACCACCTTTACCTACTTGGGACCTTAACTTTGTGCTGGAGAAACTAACACTTCCTCCCTTTGAACCAGCAGCATCGGCGGATCTACAGTTTTTGTCTTGGAAAACTGCATTCCTTCTGGCCATAACTTAAGCAAGAAGAGTATCTGAGTTACAAGCTTTAATGGCAGTGCAGCCATTTCTTATTTTCCATCAAGACAGAGTTTCATTGAGAACCAATCCTACTTTTATGCCAAAGGTGGTATCCAGGGTATCCTTGAACCAAGCAATTCACTTGCCTCCATTCTTCCCAAATCCACAAAATAAAGGGGAGAAACTTCTACACACCCTGGATATACACAGACAATTACGTTACTATTTGGACAGAACTAAAAGTTACAGAAAGACTGACCAACTGTTTGTAGCATATGCTGCTGGGGCACAAGGAAAAGCAATTTCGAAACAGACAATTTCAATATGGATAGGAAATTGCATTCGTTTTTGTTACTCCTTTCATGGAAAGACTGTTCCTGCAAACATTAGGCCTCATTCCACGAGAGCCACAGCCACCACCACAGCCTTCCTAAGAGGGGTGGCTACCAAGGACATTTTAGAAGCTGCTACATGGAGCTCCGTGCATACATTTGCCAAGCATTACAATTTACCTTTATACTCCAGATCCAGAGCAGGTTTTGCTACAGCAGTCCTGCAGGGTATCTTAACTACACCATCCTTTTCTTAGTACCTCCACCCCCAGATTGGCTATGGTATTCTACCCATATGTGATGACTGCAGATGCATCCTTGAAGGACATAGTACAGTTTTGTACCTACCATAAATGTAGATGTCCGATAGGTATGCATCTGCAGTCAGGTTTACCCTCCCTCCTTCCCCTCTGTGGTATTCCTAGGGTGCTTACCCCTCCATTAGCTAGCTGGGGGAATCTATTATGGTGTATTTGTTTGTATATATATGTATATATATATATATATATATATATATGTATATATTTCTGCAATATGTTTGGAATTTTTTGGCATTTATCCAAATTTAGCCTTCATAGAGGGCACCTGGCATCTGGGGCAAGAAAAACTGAGGAAAATGGCGTCGGCTGATGCTTTTATACCCCAGACGCTCTGACGTCGGGGAAAATGCGACATCGGCCGAGGCCAGACCCAGACTTTGGAATCCGGCCGACCAAAGGGCTGCCTGAGGCAGGACAACCCATATGTGATGACTGCAGATGCATACCTATCGGACATCTACATTTATGGTAGGTACAAAACTGTACTATATGTATGTCATCTGTGACTCAGCATGCCCGGCCTGGGGCTCAGATGTGGCAAGGGTATCCCTCACAAAGTTATGAACTCAGAGGCAATTATTTCAGAGAAAGACAAATATAAGTAGGCCTTCCCTTCTGCATAGATGGCTCCCCGTTCTCTCTCCACACTTTTTTCCAAAAATAAGAAATACTTAAGATTACTCATGAACTGATGCACGGACCTGACCCCTGACCACTGGCCGTTATTCTTTTCCCTTAACATGTGAAGGCAGGTGTACTTTTGTGGCTCCCAGGAAGTCTTTCGTCCTGTTTTAAGCCTACCTGAGTACAGTGATCTCCTCCTGACTAGCAGCTCCTTTTGTGATCGTTTTCGATCAGCACTGGCTTCACAAAAGTCACTGAAATATTGTGATACTTTACTACCACACAAGTCTGACATCTTGCATGTAATTGGCAAGAGTATTCTCTGCCATTGCGGCATAGAACCCTCAATTTATTACCTTATTGGTCTACTCTCCCTAGTGAGTGATACAACAGAAAAGCTTGCTGCCCTTCGTGAATATTTGGGTACAAAGAGGAGGAGGCAGTCAAGACTTCACTTGTGGCTTCCACACTGAGTTGCTGTGTGACCTTCAGTAATCCTGACTGTGCAGATCCTTTGCCTAGGGCAGCAGGCTCAGCCGTGTAGCTGTATAGGATGGCATGACTGGAACTTTCCTACCTACAGGAGGAACTCAGTTCAGTCCATCCCACACATTTCTCCAGGAGAACTTCTCCTTGGTCAGCCTTGTCCAGGATCTGATGAATTAATTATTAAAGAGAAAGTAAACTGCCATCACTACAGAGGCATTTTTGGATTCCCTTTTGACCTAGTGTAAGCTTAGCTAACCCCCACATTGTGACCACTTGTGGGCCTTTCAAGTATTGAATGTTATTACCTTGAGCCACTGAGTACAGGATAATTTTCACCAGTTCTGCTGGCCCAACAGTCACACACTGGCCAAGTATTCAGTTATGGAAAATATTCCAATTGTCTAATTTGAAAAACTGTCATCATTGTCCAGTGGTTGTTCTTTGTGGTCACAGTTAGCTGTTGTGTTGGAGCTCTTGGGGCTGCCCCAAAGGGGTATCTGCTAAGAAATCAAACCATTTCTGGAAAGCTGTTGGGTCAGGCTCAGATCCTACTCCTCAGAGGGTTACAGTTAATGTCCACAATTTTCTTTTTCTAAAGAGCCAGAAGACTTCCAATCTGTTCTGGACCTTACATATTTTCTATGCCATGCTCTATATGGAGACTCTTTAAGAGTCATGCCCTTGCATCCTGTAATGTGCATGAATAATATAACAAGGTCTTGGACACCTTTTGTTGAATCAGAGTCTGGGGTCTTCATAAGAGGTTTCGTTAGCTGTTTTTTAGCCCAGGGTCATCACTAGTTTCAGTAATAAGTACTACTGTTTTGTCTTCTTCACTCACTCAGGGTGTTCATCACGATGTTGGCCACAGTGACAAAGGTCTTGAAGGAGAAGAAACTCCAACCCTGACAAATTCCCGTCTCTGAACACCATCATACAGCCCTGCTACACAAACTGGACCATACAGACCACTGATAATCATATTCTGCATTACCAAGCCAAACGCACTAGTACTGCAAACCACTCCCTCTTTTCAGAGTATGTGGCACACAAAATGGAACTCATCCCCACCATCAGTAAAACTGCTAACCAACCTGAAAGACTTCAAGAACCAGTTGAAACCTAATGGACACATGGCTTTGTACCACCTGATCCATACTTGTGTACACTACCACATTATATGTGTATCAAAACTTTACCTCAGGTGGTACTGATCACGTTTTCTCTTTCCTTTCCTCTTTCCATAGGCTGCACCTCCCTCCTCATATTTTGCGTTCACTTTTGATCTCCAAACTCCATAACTAACTCCTTTTACACTGCGACCACTCTTTTCGTCTTGACTCCCGTTTCTCTTCTCTCTCTAAAAGTTTGAGGACTGTCTGTCTTCAGTTGCAAGCTATGACTGTAAAGGTCAGACATCCTACAATAAACCATAATTGTTAACTGAATGCTTTATGCACTGTAATGCTACAAAGGGCAGCTATTTTTTTTGTATTTTTTTCCCTTCAATACTTACATAAATGCAGCCATTATTTCCGTATCATGTGATGTTGTAAATAGCAGCTATGGATTTGTCATTCCTTCAATACTATAACTAAAACTGAGTTTGAGTTGTATGCGCATTCTTAATGTTATTCTTTTTTCCATTATAAATAGATGTATAATTTAAATTATGTAAAAATCTGCTGCTTATTGTTTGTTTCGCTCTAATGGATCTTTTCTCCCTGGCCCTCCACTGAAAAGGAGCTTCTTGCCCAGTAAACAAAATTCCAATAAATAAGTACGTTCTTCATTTAGATCACAGCTGCAACAGCAGAAAGCCTAACATTACGTCCCCATTTCCAAAGATAAGTAACATTTCCTGGCAAGGCCAGGCTAGGCAACTGTGCATCACTTAAGAATTTCAGTAACAGCGCTAAACCTTATCTGCAATAAATTTTATCTGAGGACTCACAACATTAGTGCTCTTTCTTTGGTTTTCAAGTTTTTTATCTGAGCACTATTGCACCACTTTTTGGTTTTGGAATTTCAGTAACATTCCCTGTTTGGTGTCTGCATCATTTTAGATCTTTTTGCCACAGTTTGTGGCATATTAACCATTGTACAGCACTTGCTGCAGAAGTCAGTCCAGATGAATACCTCTTGGTGGAATCTTCCTATTACCTTTAGTGTTGCTTGACAGTGTTTAGGTGGACTAGACAAGCAATTTGCATTAAGGTATGTCGTATCCGAATAAGAAAGAAAGCGGCAAAGTTCAAAAAGGTTTCCATTGTTCTTGTGCTGTCTGCCTATGACTGAACACGAGTTGTAGTAAATAAATAGGTGAATGGAGTGTTTACACAGTAGGAGACATGAGGCCTTGACCTGTGTCACCATTTTTGAGTTTGTCACTGACATGAGGTGTCCACCATTAAGTCACATTGAAAAGCAACTTAAAGAGAAGGTGGTTATGGACTTGAGACATGACCAAGATGTCTCATGTCCACGCACAGCTTGAGGATGGAATTCCTGGAAAGTGTTTTCACAACCCCCCTTGCCTATACCTTTCACGTTTCTGAGTTCTCTGAAGCCATTTTGGAGGCTGTTTTGCCTGTAGATGTACCTTTACCACCAAGTTTAAGGCCCTGATGTGGAACTCAGACCACCTGCCCCACCAAGGGTAATCACTGCTGAAGCATGCTTCACTGTTTGAGCCAGATTACTGTCATCACACATTGGTAGATAGGGAAGATCTCCAGGTGGAGATATGGCAGGCTGAGACTTGTATCTCCATCCTAAGATTCCAGAGTAGAAATCCCAAGCGAGCAGACCCAGAAGTTCAAGCATCAGAAATCTGCCTCTTCTAGCTCCCAGAAATTGCTTCGGCCTCATGTCACTGGTGCATCCAGTTTTCTTCTCCCACCCAGGCTCTTCCACAGGAATGGATTTCATTGGCTCGAGTTCCTTCATGATGTGCAGGACTTGCAGCCAAGGACAAAGCAGCCTTCACACTCTGGAGGTCTCATTGTTAAGAGGTAGCAAAACCTACCCAGATAAGGATCTGACTCATCAGAATGAGGACAGTAATTGAGCTCTGCTGCTTGTACATCTCCCTTTTATAGTATGACATGGGAACCAATTACACTATCTCCTTTTCTGCCATCGAGAAAACCTCATTTCCAGAGACTCTTCTGTTGCAGGTAAGTAGCAGGATAAGAAGGGGCAATACAAAATGAAATGGCAAGAAGAGTAAGAGGAGAAGCCTAGGGGCTCCCAGGGCACTACACCCCCCTCCAGAGGAAGCAGCAGTGACTACATGGAGATTTTTCCTACAACCCTCCTTCCCTAATCTTATTCGACTCACCCACCCACAGAACACTAAGAAGGGTAACCCAAGTTATAAAGAGTATGGTGACTGTTACAACATTCAGTTAAAAAAAAAAACAAAGAAGTCCAATATTTTCCTGTATCAAAATACCAACTGCATCTGGTCCTCACAGTCTTTTAAGAACTCTATAGCTAAGAGTAAAAAGAAAGCTTACAAAGTAGGAACAAAATAAAGGATTCTACTCAAGGCTCTTCCTAAGGTTCTTAGAAATCCGTCAAAGCTGAATGCCTACCTAAAGGTCCCGAAAGTCAAAATATTGACCTGCGAACCTTTTAACCACTCCAGTTCCTGAAGGTCTGATGGTTATTCTTCAAAAATGCCTACATCCGTATACCAATTCACATGGATGGCAGGTGTTCTGTCAGATTTGTGGCAGTCTGTTCTACTGTCAGTTTACTTCCTTGTTCTTTGGGTTGGCCACTGCATTTATGGTATTTAGAGTGCCTAGCTCTTGTCGTTGCTTATTCCAGAACCAAGGGTGCTCACATGTAAAGATGCCTAGATGACTCCTTTTCTCTCCATTCATTGCACTTCTGATACTTATTCTGTCTTGTTCATTGTATTATCCAGCTGTATCGTCACTGTATTGATGTGCTTTTCTGGGTCTACATTTGGTTGAATTACATTTGGTCGAAAATTATTTCAGGCAGCACACTTCACTAAAAGCTCATTTGGTCAAAAATGAAATATAGCCCCTGCCTCACTGCAGTGCGACCCTGGAGTGAGAATAGTAAGTAATGGGGGGTCGCCCCCCACATAATTATAGTGTATTCACTGTTATATGAAGGTGTATCCATTAAAAATATATTAATGTATATATATATATATATATATATATATATATATATATATATATGTTCAGTAAAAACTATTTGCAAAATCCCCCCTTAATATTCTCACTCCAGGGTCGCACTCCAGTGGGGCAGGGCCTATATTTCATTTTCGACCAAATGAGCTTTCAGTGAAGTGTGCTGCCTGAAATCATTTTCGACCAAATTAAATTTGACTAAATGAATGGGGTCCACTTTTCTACATTAAAATTTCTTGGTGAAGCTCTACAAGTTGATATACACCTTGGAATGTATTCAGTATGTTCCTGTATTTCAGTTTTGTTTAGGCTCCCAGTCTAATCCTGTAAAAAGGTGAAATGCATCAAATGTTCTTAGTTAACAAATTTAAATAAAATAAACCCAAGAGGAGGAGGTGAGCAGCACTCTGTATTCATCATGGATTCTTTTCAGATCCCTCAGTGCTCACTGAACATGTCCAAATAAAGTCTCAACCCCTTCCCAAACAGTGGTGGTACTTGTTGGCATCTTATTGGACTTCATTAGTCAAAGGGGCTTAACTCTCTCAGTACAAAGTAGAATCTCTTGCACTGGACATTCACTCCTTGAGACAAAAGGTACAGTTGCAGCCATGGAGATCTTAGGGGCACCATGGCTCCTGGAGTCTGCAGTTCTTATGGTCTCCCTGGAAAATGGTACAAGAGGAAGGGCCAAGCTGCATCTGAGAAACACGTGAAGCCACCTAAGAAACACGTGAAGCCACCACTCACAGTTCCTGCAGGAAAGAATTTCTCTGCTAGACTGTCACATAGGAGCTAGAACTGTGGTGTAACCAGTTCAGATAAAACCCAAGGGATAACCTTAAAACAGGAACCATACAATCAGACCGTAACAGCTGATGCTTCACAACTAGCATGGGGCACACACATCAGGGGCCTCAGGCTTCATGGTGTCTGGGTCCCATTGTAAAGAAGGAAGCATATAAATGTAAAGGAAGTGATGGCATTGATCTGAGTACTCAAAACTTTCAAGCCCATCTGGAAGGTAGGCTTGCAAGTGGCAACAGACAACACTATTGTGATCACTTGTCTGTGGGGGTCTATATTAAATTAGCGAATGCTAATTCATCAACCCCTTTTAAGCAAAAGCTTAAAGTCTCGAATACCCGGAACAGTGATTTTTTTCACAGGGGAAAAAAATCGCTGTTCTGGGTGTTCGAGATTTTAAGCTTTCCCTTAAAAGGAGTCGATGAATTAGCGTTTGCTTTTCTAAGCGTTCACTAATTTAATATCGACCCGTCTGTGGGTATGTGTGTGTGTGTGTATACATGCATACATATTTATTGCGTATATACATATTGCATATATTACATATTGCACACACACACACACACACACACACACACACACACACACACACACACACACACACAGAGTATATGTATGTATGTTATCTATGTATGCATGTGCATATCTATTTTACATATATGTACATATAAAACAAACAAGTGGAGACTCAGCCTTGTTCCTTCTGCAACTGACCATGGCTGCCTAGGAGATAGCTCTGCAATCCCAGATGACCGTAAGGGTAGTCTACATCCCATCTTAGCAAAACTGTGTGGCAGGTTGACTCTACAGATCAGACACAGATGCTAATGAGTGCATGTTTAGAAAGGATGTTTTTCCTTCAGATTACCCTAATGTACAGTGTACTCTAGATAGCACAGTCTGTGACCTATGTTCTATGCATCAGGGCTGGCCACTCAGTGGTGTAAAAACTGGTTCAAGGTGATTTGGTCATGTTGATTTATGTCTAAAAGTGGGCGTGGTTATTTGATAAGTAGGTTGAGGATCTGACTGGCAGGGGGGCATGTGTCGCTGATGGCCATTGTGCACCTGCCATTAAACCAAGTAGCCATAGGTCAGTAAGCTTCTGTCCAGCTGCCCACTTTGGGTTACTTGGATTAACTCTGAGTGAAAGGAGGACACAAAATCAAACCACCTGCCAGACATGAACCTAAGGACTACTACTCCCTGTATAGGTTTATTGAGAGGGTGCAGCTTGGAAAAGGATGACATGATGTTAAGGAGGCTGGACATCTAACTAGGACAATGCAGCAAAGCCACTTTGCTTGGGTTCCAGGGACTACCATTCTAGAGGCGACAGACTAGAAATGGTGTGGGAAGCTTCTGTTGCCAGTAGCAGCCCTGTTGGCTTCATTTTAACTGTCAAAAAAAGAAACTGAAAACTAAACATATATTTACTCTTCCTTAAATTTCTTTAGACGGAAGTATTTTACTGGATATTGCTGAGTGTCTAATTCAGGCTATTGATCATTCTTAAATGTGGTTTCTGGTAAAAGAAAAAGGGCTGGCTATTTTCCTGAAGGGATTCAAGATTCTTTATCTGGACAGTAAGGTGAAGGGACAGACATGGTTTTCTCCTCAGATTTTTTTATTCAGATTCAGAGGAGAGTACTTTATCTTATTTTTCCATGTGGGTATTTCTAAGACTATTTCCAGAATGTGCCAGTGTTTTCAGTGGGAGAATATGGAGGCATGTCAGTCCCTCTGAAAATTCTATGAGCTCTTACAGCTCAGGAATTGTACCTTATTGGCCGTTTGGGGCTGTTTTCTATCCCTTTCAACTTTGTCTTAAAAACCCGTGTTTGTGTGAGTTTGCGTATAGCGTAGTGCTGCTTAGCTAGGGTTAAACTATTACGAGCGCCAGAAAGTCTGCTCTTCAAATTTTCCCTTAGAACTAGCCAGTTTGTCAGTTTTAGCACTCGAGCCTGATTCTTTGAGCCCAACACTTGCTTAGAATTCTTTGTAAGCACTAGATAGTCTATAAATTGCTACAGCACTCCGTTTTCCTTACTAAGTAAAGATGAAAACAGTTTTTGTACTTAAATAAATTAGCACCTATCCAGGCATGTCCAAAGGTCAGCTCCCGGTGTTTTCTCCTGTCCACCTGGTGAATCTGGGCATCTTGGAGCAATGTAGCAATTGCCTCATGTACACAGACAAACCTCTCCTCCTACCACCCAACACTACAACCTGTGAGAGATACACTTGTATAGCTAAGCTGGAAGCCAAGCTCTCTCCAGCCAAGACTGGACTAGTCAGTCAAGAGGAGAAGGTAAACACCCGCACCATACCACACACAACACATAGTCCTTCAAAACCTACACCACCAAAACCCACACATAGTAACAAAAAATACGTACCTACATATGCAGAGGCTCTTAATATAAATCTACCCAAGCAACAGAGACCTCAAAAGCAGAAACGCAAACAACCACCAGCCCCCAATACAACCCAAGTGACACATAGCTCACAAAACCTGCAAATCAACAACTTAAAAATTAAAAAACAAAAAAGAGTGATTATGGAAATACCGACACTTACACGAGCCACCAAACTTTAATTGTAAGCACTTTCGAAGGGGCCAATACCCCAACTTCTTCAGATAAATTTGTCTGAAGAAGTTGGGGCATAACCCAGCTACAATTAAAGTTTGGTTTATAAAAGTGGCCTGTAAGTGTATTTCCATCGCCTTTTTGTTTTTTATAGCTCACAAAACCAGTGTGCCACTCAACCTCGGCCCCTAAGCAAAACAACGTACCCAACACACTAGTCATAGGTGACTCTATAGTCAGGCACACTGATGTCCTACTCACCAGGCTAAACAAGGAGAAAATTGCAGTTAGCTGCCTGTCAGGTGCCAGCATCTGCCACATAATGCACGCACTAAGTTCACTCCGTTGTTCATGTTGGAGTGAATGACCTAAGACGTACCTCCCTGGACTAAATGAAAAGAGACATGGAGGAGCTCTTGGATCTTGTAGCCCAGGCAGGTATGACCCTAGCCCTGAATAGCATCCTGCCATCACCCAGAATACCACAGTACAAGGACAAAATGTTTGACTTCAACAATTGGCTAAGCTTCTGGTGTCATTCTAAGGGGATCCAGTATCTGTCTGCCTGGGATGACATGAATGACGGACCACGATGCTTTGCCAGAGATGGCCTGCACCTCTCACCCCTGGGATTCCGGATACTGGCTAAGGCTCTTGCCATCCCTATAGTGCCTTTTTTAGGTAAGGTTACAAGCAAGCAAAATCTGAGGGTAATGCTACTCAGTGCTAGAAGTCTAAACCTCAGAATGCACTCACTCGAGGCACTCCTTAAAATGGAGAACATCGAAATCTGTGCAGTGACAGAGACCTGGTTCAAGGCTCCAGAGAGCACCCCTTCAATACCAGGCTACAATTCGTACCACACCTTTCTGCCACTTAACCTGGACCGAAACACTAAAGGTGGAGGTGTGTGCATATTCACTAAGGATATCCACACCTCCAGGCTAGTTGCCCAACACAATGCATCTGAAATTCTCCAGGTGCAACTAACACTAGGCAAGACTGCAATCCAAATTGTAGTTTGCTACAGATCCCCCATCATGCACCAAGATTCCCACTGCACTTTTCTTAACATACTGGAAAATATTAAGGCACAACCAAATACCCTAATACTGGGTGACTTCAACTACCCCCGCCATTAACTATGAAAACTACTCATGTGCCAACACATTTGCTTAACAATTTTTGGAATTCATAAATTCCAATGCCTTGGATCAACTTATCCATACCCCCACCAGGGACACCAATATCCTAGACCTGGTCATTACCAACATGGGCGACCGATGCTCCACACCAGTGGTCAGCTCCTTGTTGGTCAGATCTGACCATAACCTAATCACCCTAGACATCCACATCCGTCCACCCCCCCCCCATTAAGGTAACCACCGTAAAAAAACTTCTCCAAAGCCAACTTTGTGCTTCTTAAGACAGAAGTGGCAAATTTCAGACACCCATGCAGATGGAAAGTAGAAGTACGACTGCTGAATCTTACACCGATGCACTGTATGAACACATACATGAGTGTACTGTATGAACACATACACGAGTGCACTGTATGAACACATACACGAGTGCACTGTATGAGCACATACACGAGAGCACTGTATGAAAACATACACGAGCGCACTGTATGGACACACACACGAGCGCACTGTATGAACACACACATGAGCTCACTGTATGAACACACACATGAGCTCACTGTATGAACACACGAGCTCACTGTATGAACACACACACGAGCGCACTGTATGAACACATACACGAGCGCACTGTATGAACACACACGAGCGCACTGTATGAACACACACATGAGCGCACTGTATGAACACACACACGAGCGCACTGTATGAACACACACACGAGCGCACTGTATGAACACACATGAGTGCACTGTATGAACACATACACGAGTGCATAGACCGTGCCATCCCAAATAGAACCAAGACACTGTCCTCCAAAAAAAGGAAGCCAATCTGGTGGCCCCCTGCCATAAACAAACTCTACAACAGAAGGAAGAAACTGTTGCAAAAAAAGAGTAATATCCCATGATTGGAAAAACTCCCTTGTCAGCGTCAGTAAGAAGCTGACATCCCTCATAAAATCCTCTAAAGCTAGTTACGAAAACAAAATCTCCACAGATTCTAAAGACAACCACAAGGCATTCTATAGTTATGTCAAGAATCTCAATGGCAACACTCATATCTGCTCTGAGTTACAGCACAATAGCACTAAATATACAGAACCAACTGATATTGCCAACATCCTGGCAGATAGCTTCAGTGCTAATTTCACCCCGTCTCACCCCCTAAAGGGCCAATCTCAATACCGGAAGAATGCCAAGTCCCGGTAATCATGGCCACACAGGTAAAAACTGCAGTCTCCAAAGCCAAGAATACAGCATCCATGGGACCAGACAACGTCCCGGGCTGTGTTCTGCATGAACTACAAAACGAACTGGTGCCCCACCTAAGTACCATGTTCAGTCATAGCCTCACTTCAGGCTTTGTGCCTACTGAATGGCACACAGCTGTGGTTATCCCACTCCACAAGGGGGGATCCACCACGGACCCCGGGAACTACCACCCCATTAGCCTGACAAGCCTGATCTGCAAGGCCATGGACCATATCATCATGGAAATTATAAACAATGACATAGGCAACCTTCAAACTCTGGACCCCACCCAGTTTGGGTTTGTGAAAGGTAGATCATGTCTCCTAAACCTCATTGATTTCTTTGAAGCAGTCACCAGAGCCGTGGATGAGGGTAAGGTGGTTCACACAGCCTATGAAGACCTCGCCAAGGCCTTCGACACCATCCCTCACTCTGTAATTATAGATAAACTCACTAAACTGGGCATAAATCCCTACACCACGAGATGGTTTGCCAGCTGACTCACTGACAGAATCCATACCATGAAAGTAACTGACTCCAAATCTGACTCCTGACCATTGAAAAGTGGAGTACCCCAGGGTCCAGTCATGGGTCCCCTCCTGTTTGGCAACTATTTCATTGAAGTTCAGGCCAACGCAGTGTGTCTGTGGCTAACAAAGTTCACAGATGACTGCAAACCGGGAGCCATTATTGAATCCCCAAATGATGTGGACATTCTACAAAAGGGCCTCAATGAAACAGATGCCTTGTGTCAAAGTCATGGCCTCAAGCTCAGTGCCAAAAAATACATGGTCATTCCCTTTGAGAAAAACCCTGTGCCTATGAACTACCACATAGGCGGTTGTCTACTAAACACTGAAAGTGTGATGAGAGACCTAGGGACACAGGTGGACAGTAGTCTAGTCTCTCCTTTGACCACATCTCCACAGTAGTCGGAAATCCTTCTATGTGGCACACCTCATCACAAAAGGTTTCTCATCCAGAAAAAGGAGGTCATTGTTCCTCTCTACTCATCCCTCATTAGACCTATTATAGAGTACAACACCCTGTTTGGTATGTACCTCATAAGACACTAACAACAACTGGAAGGGCCGCAGAAATACCTCACAAAGAGGATCACTGGCCTCAAACAGATGCTCTATGCAGACTGTCTCAAACTCCAGCTCTACTCCGTCGCATATCGCCTACTCAGAGGTGATCTCTGCCTAACATACAAAGCCATGTCAAACCCAGAGCTGTTGGACATGCTACACTTAAAGAAATCCCAATCCCTCTGAGCCACATGCAGGAGGGATAGGTTCCTGTCCCAGAGACTTTCCATACTCTGGAACAGACTGCCCATTCATGTCAAGAAGATTAACCCTCTTTAAGAAAAATCTTGATGATTGGATGGGATGTAGGAAATTCACCCTGGTATCACTTCTGTGGCTCTGCTCGACAGGGGCACAGGAAAAATTTTTTTTTTTTTGGACGGTGAAAGACAGGGAATCTGTATGGCTAGGCTTATATAGGCCCTAGGGCAGATAGGTTCATAGGTAGGCACTAGGCTATGAACCTAAGAATTTTGAAAATGTTCTCACACTTCTCCAGTGTAAGCATTGGAGTATGAGTCAGTGCCTGCAATTTTCCAGTTAGTCGGCGTTTTGCACCTAAATGGGCAGATTATATAAAATTCCTCAGTCTATTAAGTTTCTATGCACTCATTACAAATATGACCCAGCAGCTGTAGCTTTAGTTAATCCTACTGCTGTTTAACATTTAGTTAATTCGTGTCCTACACTTTCTGACAAGGATGGTAAAACTATTAAGTGTGGGGAAATGTGTATGAGTTTGAAACTTTGATTTTCAGAGTTTTTAATTGTCAGGCTCCTGTATTCTGGCTAATTGTGAAAGTATGAGGGGTGTTCCTTCTTGTGCAGAAAAATCTGCTTTTAATTGATGTAGTTTCTTCCATCTCTGAGGTCACAACTCATTGTTTGAAGTGTGTGCACGACTCTGATGCCTCTTGCAGAGCTATGGCCACCAGTACTGATTTGCAGAGGCTTGCCTGGCTGCTTTCTCAGAACCTCCCAGAAGATGTGAAAAAAATAGATTTTAAATTCTCCTTTGGATAGTGATTTAGTTTTTGGTCCCTCTGTTGCAGAGGTTCTCAAAATGTGTGATGAGAGGGGTTAGCTGATGTAAGGAATTTCTAAGATTTTGCTTTTTCAGATTTTCCAAGGGATTCTGTAACCCACCTCATCAAATTTTGGCAAGAAACAAAGCTGTCTCCTCAAAATGCTGGTAAATAGACATTTAAGAAACCATGGCAAGGAGGTTCCAAAAAGAAGCCAGGAGACCCCAAAACAGACAGTTTATCAAGTCAGAATGACCATTTAAGTGAACATGTCCCAAGCAGTACATTTTCTCTTTCAGAAATCTGAATCTCCATTTCTGTCTTTGGCAACAGATAGTTTGAGACAAATGGGTTCTGAAGATTATTTAATCCCAAGGTGAAGCCACCACTCACAGTTCCTGCAGGAAAGAATTCTCTGCTAGACTGTCATATAGGAGCTAGAACTGTGGTGCAACCAGTTCAGGATAAAAACCCATGTGGATAGCCCTTAAACAGGAACCATACAATCCAGACCGTAACAGCTGATGCTTCACAACTAGCATGGGCACACATCAGGGCCCCTCAGGAGCTTCATGGTGTCTAAGTTCAACTCATTGTAAAGAAGGAAGCATATAAATGTAAAGGAAGTGATGGCATTGATCTGAGTTAATTTCAAAACTTTCAAGCTTCATCTGGAAGTTGTAGGCTTGCAAGTGGCAACAGACAACACTACATGTGATCACTTGTCTGTGGGGGTCTATATTAAATTAGCGAACGCGACCATCAACCCTTGAAGTTGTAAGCTTAAAGTCTCGATTACGGCCTGAACAGTGATTTTTTTCACAGGGGAAAAAAATCGCTGTTCTGGGTGTTCGAGATTTTAAGCTTTCCCTTAAAAGGAGTCGATGAATTAGCGTTTGCTTTTCTAAGCGTTCACTAATTTAATATCGACCTTCCTGTGGGTATGTGTGTGTGTGTATACATGCATACATATTTATTGCGTATATACATATTGCATATATTACATATTGCACACACACGCACACACACACACACACACACACACACACACAGAGTATATGTATGTATGTTATCTATGTATGCATGTGCATATCTATTTTACATATATGTACATATAAAACAAACAAGTGGAGACTCAGCCTTGTTCCTTCTGCAACTGACCATGGCTGCCTAGGAGATAGCTCTGCAATCCCAGATGACCGTAAGGGTAGTCTACATCCCATCTTAGCAAAACTGTGTGGCAGGTTGACTCTACAGATCAGACACAGATGCCAATGAGTGCATGTTTAGAAAGGATGTTTTTCCTTCAGATTACCCTAATGTACAGTGTACTCTAGATAGCACAGTCTGTGACCTATGTTCTATGCATCAGGGCTGGCCACTTAGTGGTGTAAAAACTAGTTCTAGGTGATTTGGTCATGTTGATTTATGTCTAAAAGTGGGCGTGGTTATTTGATAAGTGGGTTGAGGATCTGACTGGCAGGGGGGCATGTGTCGCTGGTGGCCATTGTGCACCTGCCATTAAACCAAGTAGCCGTAGGTCAGTAAGCTTCTGTCCAGCTGCCCACTTTGGGTTACCTGGGTTAACTCTGAGTGAAAGGAGGACACAAAATCAAACCACCTGCCAGACATGAACCTAAGGACTATTACTCTCTGTATAGGTTTATTGAGAGGGTGCAGCTTGGAAGAGGATGACATGATGTTAAGGAGGCTGGACATCTAACTAGGACAATGCAGCAAAGCCACTTTGCTTGGGTTCCAGGTACTACCATTCTAGAGGCGACAGACTAGAAATGGTGTGGGAAGCTTCTGTTGCCAGTAGCAGCCCTGTTGGCTTCATTTTAACAGTCAAAAAAGAAACTGAAAACTAAACATATATTTACTCTTCCTTAAATTTCTTTAGACGCAAGTATTTTACTGGATATTGCTGAGTGTCTAATTCAGGCTATTGATCATTCTTAAATGTGGTTTCTAGTAAAAGAAAAAGGGCTGGCTGTTTTCCTGAAGGGATTCAAGATTCTTTATCTGGACAGTAAGCTGTTAGATGCTCCTATGGATAAGGCCAGTCTATTTGGTACACCTGCCCAGCAAGTAATGAAGAAAATGGAAGAAAAGGCAAAATCTGTACAAACTGTTAAAGATTTCTTACAGGTTCAGCCCCCAAGGTTTAGCAGGAACTGGCCTGCCAAAAAATTGGTCCTTTCCAGACTCCACAAAATCCCAAAGGGGCAGGAATAGACGCTCTAGAGGCAGAAATCAATCCAGAGGAGGTGCCTACAGAGGATGACAGTGGCAAGGCAATAACCGAGGCACAGACACAACCACTGCCACTGCAACAGGACAATCACAGTGACTTGGCTCTGACACCGCCTACCAAGGAGCAAATAGCAGCACCTTTAGGCGGAAAGTTAGCCTTATTTTCGAAAAATTGGCACTATATCACAAAAGACAAGTGGATTTTGCAAACCATAGACCAAGGCTACCGGTTCCACTTCCACACCTTACCAGTAAAAGAGGAATGCCAAACCTACCTCCAAATCAAAAATAGAAGCTCTACAGCAGATAGCTAAATTAACAAAGATGAGAGCTGTGGAAAGAGTACCAATAACAGAACAGGGCAAAGGATTCTACTCAGACTCTTCCTAGTACCAAGAAAAGAGAAAGTTGGAGACCTATTCTCGACCTGTCCGCCTTAAACACATACATCATTGTCCCAAAATTCAAAATGTTGACCCTACAGCAACTTCTTCCCATGCTGGGCAAGGAATGTTGGCTGGTAACTCTAGATCTCAAGGAGGCATACCTGCACGTCCCCATTCGACCAAATTGCAGAAGATACCTCAGATTTCTTGCAGGATCAGAGCATTATCAATTCTCAGCATTGCCTCTTTGGCTTATCTACTGCGCCCAGAGTATTCACAAAATGCCTGGCATCAGTAATCGCTCACTGCAGACTACAGGGAATCCAAATTTATCCATACCTGGACGACTGCCTGTTACAAGCTGACAACAAAAGCAAGCTGACAACAGATTTACAAAGGGTCATTTACTTGCTACAAGCCCTGGGATACACAGTCAATTTACAAAAGTCAAGGCTGATACCATCCCAAACAAGAACATTCTTGGGCGGGAATTGGACACAGTAAAACAAATGGCATTCCTAACTGCAGAAAAACAAAAGAACTCCTCTTTACTTCTTGGCATTAACAAAGCAGAGCCAACTAACAGCAAGAAAAGTTCTGCAGGCCTTGGGCTTCATGGCATCATGCATAATCTTGGTCCCACATGCCAGACTGCATATGAGAAAGCTACAGTGGTACCTAAAGAATTTATGGTCTCAGCACAGGCACAGCTTAGAAACAGAAATCCCACTAATCCCATGCCTAAAACAAGAGTTCCTATGGTGGGCTCAAGCATGCCAGTCAAACCCAGGCTTACCCTTCCACAACTTTCGAAAGCAAGCCAAACCATCACAACGGACGCCTCAGACCTAGGATGGGGCTACATGCTGGACAAATGCATACAAGGATTGTGGACTCAAGACC
This sequence comes from Protopterus annectens, assembly GCF_019279795.1. Taxonomy (NCBI): domain Eukaryota; kingdom Metazoa; phylum Chordata; order Ceratodontiformes; family Protopteridae; genus Protopterus; species Protopterus annectens. Next base: position 1,108,422,422 of record NC_056748.1, read on the forward strand.
AGCTGCACCTGCACATAAACCAAAAGAAATGCTGGCAGGAAAACTGGCAATCCAAAAATTCAGGCCATTCCTCAAAGAAGGCCATTTGATGATAAGGGCAGACAACACCACAGTCATGTGGTACATCAACAAACAGGGAGGCACCATTCATACCCCCTATGCAGAATGACTTTGGACCTTGAATCTGGCTCTCAGCTACAACATCCAGTTACAGGCAATATTTGTGCCGGGAAAAGAGAACACCCTAGCAGACATGTTAAGCAGAACCACCTCGGATGCTCACGAATGGATGCTACACCGACATCTTCAAAGCCATCACAAAAAATGGGGAATGCCACAAATAGATCTATTCGCATCCCCACTGATCACCAGCTCAAAAATTCTGCACAAGGACATTCCACCCACTTGCATGGAAGGTGGACTCTCTATCCTTCAGCTGGAAAGGCCTGACAGCATATGCATTTCCACCTCTTCCCTTGATGCACAAGGTACTACTGAAAATCAAAGAGGAACGTCCAAGGATAATCCTGATAGCTCCGAATTGGCCAAGATAACACTGGTACCCATTGCTGAGGAGCATGTCTCGGGAGAAAATGTGGTCAATACCCATGATGCCTTTGATGTTAACTCAGAACAACTACAACATCATGCATCCAAACCTAAAAACCTTGCAACTGACTGCCTGGAACATCACATAGCAGCAACTAACCCAGACCTTTCCCAAAGGGTTAAAGACATTATCCTTGAAGCCCGCAGACCTTCAACAAGAAGGAACTATGCAGGAAAATGGAAGAGGTTTGTCATTTGGAGTACTGAAAGAGGAAAAGATGTGTCGCACATAGATATTGCTAACATCCTGGAGTACTTGGCAGAGCTTCTACATACAGGCCTGTCCTACTCCTCCATCAAGATACATGCATCAGCTATTTCAGCAGAATACAGCTTCGATCCACCTGTCTTTTCGCATCCTCTACTCAGGCAGTTCCTCAGAGGGATCAAGAATGTAAAACCTCCTAGGAAACCACCATTACCAGCATGGGACTTGAACTTTGTGCTAGAAAAGTTGACACTCCCTCCGTTTGAACCAGCAGCAACAGCAGATCTGCAACACCTGTCATGGAAAACTGCTTTCCTACTGGCAATTACCTCAGCAAGGAGGGTTTCGGAACTACAGGCCTTAATGGCAGTGCAACCCTTCCTAATCTTCCATCAAGATAGGGTGTCCATGAGAACTAATCCTACATTTATGCCTAAGGTGGTATCCAGCGTGTCTTTAAACCAGGCAATCCACCTACCTACCTTCTTTCCCAATCCACAGAACAGGGGGGAAAGACTGCTGCATACCTTGGATGTACATAGGCAATTACGCTACTACCTGGACAGAACCAAAAGTAACAGAAAAACTGACCAGCTTTTAGTAGCCTATGCAACAGGAAGGGAAGGAAAAGCAATTTCCAAGCAGACCATCTCCAAATGGATGGGAAATTGCATAAGATTCTGTTACTCCTACCATGGAAAACCAGTTCCACAGAACATAAGACCTCATTCTACAAGGGCTACAGCCACCACCACAGCTTTCTTACGAGGAGTGGCAACCAAGGACATTATTGAGGCGGCTACTTGGACCTCCGTGCATACATTTGCCAAGCATTATAATTTACCTCTATACTCTAGATCTTGAGCAGGGTTTGCCACTGCTGTACTGCAAGGGATCCTAACTACACCATAATTTTTCTTCCTCCACCCCTAGTTTGGCTGTGGTATTCTACCCATTTGTTATGACTGCAGATGCATCCATGAAGGACATAGTACAGTTTTGTACCTACCATAAATGTAGATGTCCGAACTGGATAGCATCTGCAGTCAGGATTACCCACCCTCCTTCCCCTCTGTGGTACTCCTAGGGTATTTACCCTCCTAATAGCTAGCTGGGGGGGAGTCTCTTATGGTGTATTTGTTTGTATATATGTACATACATGCTTATTTTTTGTGCTTGCTTTCTACCTTTTTTTTGGAAACATTGGCATTTATCCAAAATTTAGCCTTCCAAGAGGGCAACTGGCATCTGGGGCAAGAAACACTGAGGAAAATGGCGTCGGCTGATGCCTTTATACCCGAAGACCAGCAGAGATGACGTCGGGTGAAGTGCGACATCAGCCGAAGCCGGACCCAGACTTTGGAATCCGGCCGACCGAAGGGCTGCCTGACGACAGGACAACCCATTTGTTATGACTGCAGATGCTATCCAGTTCGGACATCTACATTTATGGTAGGTACAAAACTGTACTTTTTCTCCTCAGATTTTTTTATTCAGATTTAGAGGAGAGCACTTTATCTTATTTTTCCATGTGGGTGTTTCTAAGACTATTTCCAGAATGTGCCAGTGTTTTCAGTGGGAGAATATGGAGGCATGTCAGTCCCTCTGAAAATTCTATGAGCTCTTACAGCTCAGGAATTGTACCTTATTGGCCGTTTGGGGCTGTTTTATATCCCTTTCAACTTTCTTAAAAACCCGTGTTTGTGTGAGTTTGCATATAGCGTAGTGCTGCTTAGCTAGGGTTAAACTATTACGAGCGCCAGAAAGTCTGCTCTTCAAATTTTCCCTTAGAACTAGCCAGTTTGTCAGTTTTAGCACTCGAGCCTGATTCTTTGAGCCCAACACTTGCTTAGAATTCTTTGCAAGCACTAGATAGTCTATAAATTGCTACAGCACTCCACTTTCCTTACTAAGTAAAGATGAAAACAGTTTTTGTACTTAAATAAATTAGCACCTATCCAGGCATGTCCAAGGGTTAGCTCCCGGTGTTTTCTCCTGTCCACCTGGTGAATCTGGGCATCTTGGAGCAATGTAGCAATTGCCTCATGTACACAGACAAACCTCTCCTCCTACCACCCAACACTACAACCTGTGAGAGAGATACTTGTATAGCTAAGCTGGAAGCCAAGCTCTCTCCAGCCAAGACTGGACTAGTCAGTCAAGAGGAGAAGGTAAACACCCGCACAATACCACACACAACACATAGTCCTTCAAAACCTACACCACCAAAACCCACACATAGTAACAAAAAATACGTACCTACATATGCAGAGGCTCTTAATATAAATCTACCCAAGCAACAGAGACCTCAAAAGCAGAAACGCAAACAACCACCAGCCCCCAATACAACCCAAGTGACTCATAGCTCACAAAACCTGCAAATCAACAACTTAAAAATTAAAAAACAAAAAAGAGTGATTATGGAAATACCGTCACTTACACGAGCCACCAAACTTTAATTGTAAGCACTTTCGAAGGGGGCCAATACCCCAACTTATTCAGATATATTTGTCTGAATAAGTTGGGGTATTGGCCCCTTCGAAAGCGCTTACAATTAAAGTTTGGTTTATAAGTGGCTCGTGTAAGTGTCGGTATTTCCGTAATCGCTCTTTTTTGTTTTTTGTTTTTTATAGCTCACAAAACCAGTGTGCCACTCGACCTCGGCCCCTAAGCAAAACAACGTACCCAACACACTAGTCATAGATGACTCTATAGTCAGGCACACTGATGTCCTACTCACCAGGCTAAACAAGGAGAAAATTGCAGTTAGCTGCCTGTCAGGTGCCAGGATCTGCCACATAATGCACGCACTAAGTTCACTCCATTGTTCATGTTGGAGTGAATGACCTAAGACGTACCTCCCTGGACTAAATGAAAAGAGACATGGAGGAGCTCTTGGATCTTGTAGCCCAGGCAGGTATGACCCTAGCCCTGAATAGCATCCTGCCATCACCCAGAATACCACAGTACAAGGACAAAATGTTTGACTTCAACAATTGGCTAAGCTTCTGGTGTCATTCTAAGGGGATCCAGTATCTGTCTGCCTGGGATGACATGAATGACGGACCACGATGCTTTGCCAGAGATGGCCTGCACCTCTCACCCCTGGGATTCCGGATACTGGCTAAGGCTCTTGCCATCCCTATAGTGCCTTTTTTAGGTAAGGTTACAAGCAAGCAAAATCTGAGGGTAATGCTACTCTGTGCTAGAAGTCTAAACCTCAGAATGCACTCACTCGAGGCACTCCTTAAAATGGAGAACATTAAAATCTGTGCAGTGACAGAGACCTGGTTCAAGGCTCCAGAGAGCACCCTTTCAATACCAATCTACAATTCATACCACACCTTTCGGCCACTTAACCTGGACCGAAACACTAAAGGTGGAGGCAGTGTGCATATTCACTAAGGATATCCACACCTCCAGGCTAGTTGCCCAACATAATGCATCTGAAATTCTCCAGGTGCAACTAACACTAGGCAAGACTGCAATCCAAATTGTAGTTTGCTACAGATCCCCCATCATGCACCAAGATTCCCACTGCACTTTTCTTAACATACTGGAAAATATTAAGGTGCAACCAAATACCCTAATACTGGGTGACTTCAACTACCCCCGCCATTAACTATGAAAACTACTCATGTGCCAACACATTTGCTTAACGATTTTTGGAATTCATAAATTCCAATGCCTTGGATCAACTTATCCATACCCCCACCAGGGACACCAGTATCCTAGACCTGGTCATTACCAACATGGGCGACCGATGCTCCACACCAGTGGTCATCTCCTTGTTGGTCACATCTGACCATAACCTAATCACCCTAGACATCCACATCCCCCCCCCCCATTAAGGTAACCACCGTAAAAAAACTTCTCCAAAGCCAACTTTGTGCTTCTTAAGACAGAAGTGGCAAACTTCAGACACCCATGCAGATGGAAAGTAGAAGTACGACTGCTGAATCTTACACCGATGCACTGTATGAACACATACGCGAGTGCACTGTATGAACACATACACGAGTGCACTGTATGAACACATACACGAGTGCACTGTATGAACACATACACGAGTGCACTGTATGAACACATACACGAGTGCACTGTATGAACACATACACGAGTGCACTGTATGAACACATACACGAGTGCACTGTATGAACACATACACGAGAGCACTGTATGAAAACATACACGAGCGCACTGTATGAACACATACACGAGTGCATAGACCGTGCCATCCCAAATAGAACCAAGACACTGTCCTCCAAAAAAAAGGAAGCCAATCTGGTGGTCCCCTGCCATAAACAAACTCTACAACAGAAGGAAGAAACTGTTGCAAAAAAGAGTAATATCCCATGATTGGAAAAACTCCCTTGTCAGCCTCAGTAAGAAGCTGACATCCCTCATAAAATCCTCTAAAGCTAGTTACGAAAACAAAATCACCACAGATTCTAAAGACAACCACAAGGCATTCTATAGTTATGTCAAGAATCTCAATGGCAACACTCATATCTGCTCTGAGTTACAGCACAATGGCACTAAATATACAGAACCAACTGATATTGCCAACATCCTGGCAGATAGCTTCAGTGCTAATTTCACCCCGTCTCACCCCCTAAAGGGCCAATCTCAATACCGGAAGAATGCCAAGTCCCGGTAATCACGGCCACACAGGTAAAAACTGCACTCTCCAAAGCCAAGAATACAGCATCCATGGGACCAGACAACATCCCGGGCTGTGTTCTGCACGAACTACAAAACGAACTGGTGCCCCACCTAAGTACCATGTTCAGTCATAGCCTCACTTCAGGCTTTGTGCCTACTGAATGGCACACAGCTATGGTTATCCCACTCCACAAGGGGGGATCCACCACGGACCCCGGGAACTACCACCCCATTAGCCTGACAAGCCTGATCTGCAAGGCCATGGACCATATCATCATGGAAATTATAAACAATGACATAGGCAACCTTCAAACTCTGGACCCCACCCAGTTTGGGTTTGTGAAAGGTAGATCATGTCTCCTAAACCTGATTGATTTCTTTGAAGCAGTCACCAGAGCCATGGATGAGGGTAAGGTGGTTCACACAGCCTATGAAGACCTCGCCAAGGCCTTCAACACCATCCCTCACTCTGTAATTATAGATAAACTCACTAAACTGGGCATAAATCCCTACATCACGAGATGGTTTGCCAGCTGACTCACTGACAGAATCCATACCATGAAAGTAACTGACTCCAAATCTGACTCCTGACCATTGAAAAGTGGAGTACCCCAGGGTCCAGTCATGGGTCCCCTCCTGTTTGGCAACTATTTCATTGAAGTTCAGGCCAACGCAGTGTGTCTGTGGCTAACAAAGTTCGCAGATGACTGCAAACCGGGAGCCATTATTGAATCCCCAAATGATGTGGACATTCTACAAAAGGGCCTCAATGAAACAGATGCCTTGTGTCAAAGTCATGGCCTCAAGCTCAGTACCAAAAAATACATGGTCATTCCCTTTGAGAAAAACCCTGTGCCTATGAACTACCATATAGGCGGTTGTCTACTAAACACTGAAAGTGTGATGAGAGACCTAGGGACACAGGTGGACAGTAGTCTAGTCTCTCCTTTGACCACATCTCCACAGTAGTCGGAAATCCTTCTATGTGGCACACCTCATCACAAAAGGTTTCTCATCCAGAAAAAGGAGGTCATTGTTCCTCTCTACTCATCCCTCATTAGACCTATTATAGAGTACAACACCCTGTTTGGTATGTACCTCATAAGACACTAACAACAACTGGAAGGGCCGCAGAAATACCTCACAAAGAGGATCACTGGCCTCAAACAGATGCCCTATGCAGACTGTCTCAGACTCCAGCTCTACTCCGTCGCATATCGCCTACTCAGATACAAAGCCATGTCAAACCCAGAGCTGTTGGACATGCTACACTTAAAGAAATCCCAATCCCTCTGAGCCACATGCTGGAGGGATAGGTTCCTGTCCCAGAGGCTTTCCATACTCTGGAACAGACTGCCCATTCATGTCAAGAAGATTAACCCTCTTTAAGAAAAATCTTGATGATTGGATGGGATGTAGGAAATTCACCCCGGTATCACTTCTGTGGCTCTGCTCGACAGGGGCACAGGAAATTTTTTTTTTTTGGACTGTGAAAGACAGGGAATCTGTATGGCTAGGCTTATATAGGCCCTAGGGCAGATAGGTTCATAGGTAGGTACTAGGCTATGAATCTAAGAATTTTGAAAATGTTCACACTCTTCTCCAGTGTAAGCATTGGAGTATGAGTCAGTGCCTGCAATTTTCCAGTTAGTCGGCGTTTTGCACCTAAATGGGCAGATTATATAAAATTCCTCAGTCTATTAAGTTTCTATGCACTCATTACAAATATGACCCATCAGCTGTAGCTTTAGTTAATCCTACTGCTGTTTAACATTTAGTTAATTTGTGTCCTACACTTTCTGACAAGGATGGTAAAACTATTAAGTGTGGGGAAATGTGTATGAGTTTGAAACTTTGATTTTCAGAATTTTGAATTGTCAGGCTCCTGTATTCTGGCTAATTGTGAACGTATGAGGGGTGTTCCTTCTTGTGCAGAAAAATCTGCTTTTAATTGATGTAGTTTCTTCCATCTCTGAGGTCACAACTCATTGTTTGAAGTGTGTGCATGACTCTGATGCCTCTTGCAGAGCTGTGGCCACCAGTACTGATTTGCAGAGTCTTGCCTGGCTGCTTTCTCAGAACCTCCCAGAAGATGTGAAAAAAATAGATTTTAAATTCTCCTTTGGATAGTGATTTAGTTTTTGGTCCCTCTGTTGCAGAGGTTCTCAAAATGTGTGATGAGAGGGGTTAGCTGATGTAAGGAATCTCTAAGATTTTGCTTTTTCAAATTTTCCAAGGGATTCTGTAACCCACCTCGTCAAATTTTGGCAAGAAACAAAGCTGTCTCCTCAAAATGCTGGTAAATAGACATTTAAGAAACCATGGCAAGGAGGTTCCAAAAAGAAGCCAGGAGACCCCAAAACAGACAGTCTATAAAGTCAGAATGACCATTTATGCGAACATGTCCCAAGCAGTACTTTTTCTCTTTCAGAAATCTGAATCTCCATTTCTGTCTTTGGCAACAGATAGTTTGAGACAAATGGGTTCTGAAGATTATTTATCAAGGTCACAGATGGCAGTGGGAGGAAATCCTCTTTTTTAGGGAGTAATTCCTCATCCACCAGACCAGACTCTACTATTACCACTATTTCTCCCCTGTTCTTCAGCATATGTTGTCTCTGGGAGTAATGGAGGCAGCTTATCCTTCCCAGTTAGGGAAAGATTTTTATTCAAGGATGTTTACTGCCAAAGAAAAATTGCCTGGGGACAAGTTCTGGATCTTTCTTTCCTAAACCACTGTACTTTTATTTCAACTGGTTTTCTTTCAGCCTCTTACTGAACTCGCATTTTTATATTTGAGTAAGGAATTGAAGGAAGGTATTCTGCTTTTTAATGTATCAGCATTTGACCTTATGATAGACAACCCCTTTTTAGAAAGTGTTTTTATGTTATAAAAATCTAGCTATATTCTAATACATTCCTGTGAGCTGTGATTGAAGTAGCTGATTTGCCCCAAGTTGTGAGACCTCGGAACAGGCTATACTAAATAATATGGGAAGTGTGTTCTGTTTCCTATCTCACCCAGGGCATAGTTTACATTTTTTATTTTTTTTTCATGTTAGTGGAAGGAGTTCGCTCCTGAATCAGCATGTGATTAAGTGTATCGCATCACAGATGCCACTCTGTGCAGTGGACACAGTTACTGCTCTAAGCGTTTTTCATGATATTTTTTTTTTTTTTCAGTTTGAACTGCTAATCTAGATTTAACTATTGGACTGCTATTGTTTGAATTAGAGGTCATAATCTGAAACTCTTACTGCTCAGAAAATCTGTTTGTTTCATGTCTACGCATTATAAACCATGATCTGTGATAACTACGTCTGGCATTCTGTATGCTAAGTGCAGCTTTAAGTGCATCAATAACACAGTCGGCGTAACAGGATTTGTTCAACTTCATGGTGTCAAGAAATGGTGAAAAATCCAAACACGTGCACATATCAGACACATGTAGTCATGAAACTGAAGACTGTCTGTTCTAAAATTACTTTATGATCTCAGTATTCAGTACAAGGTTGTCTTTTTGCTGGGTTATTTTTCTGAATTATCATTTTGCTTTGACATGTTTAGGTGGTATAATGCATCATGTGCTCTTTCTTTAGACATGACTTGTATATTCTTGACAGCAGTCCTTTCCTTAGGAGACTAGGTATTATTTGATCTGAAGTTGTTTTCATTTGGCCTTCAACCTGAGGTACTTTGAAATGGCACGGATCCAACTCGGCCATATACTCCAGCATCGGATCCAAAGTCCAAACTTTTCCCGTACCCACAATGCTCCTCACTCCCTCCCTCCTCCCCTCAGAGCTCATTTGCCGCTCGATTCGAACAGCACAGGTTTCAGCTGTTCCAAACTCCATAGTTCGTAAGTGTTGTCTTTTGGGTTTTATTCTCCTCCTTTCTCTAGTTTTCTATCTTTCTAACCCCTACCCTCTTTTTGCTCTGTGTGAGTGTGTGAGTGTGTGAGTGTGTGTGTGTGTGTGTGTGTGTGTGTGTGTGTGTGTGTGTGTGTGTGTGTGTGTGTGTGTGTGTGTGTGTGTGTGTGTGTGTGTGTGTGTGTGTGCTTGTCCTTCCCTTGCCATGGCTGATGCCTCTAAGCCGGGCTTTAGGAAGGGTGTAGAGTGTGGGCATAAGCTACCCCTCTCCAATGCCCACACTGTGTGTGTTGTCTGTTTGGGAGTTTGCCATTTAGATTTTTCCTGCTCAATCTGCGCAGGCTTCAACCCCCATGCTTTGAACGACAGGAGTAACAAGCTTATTTTAAAGGGCTTTCTCCAATCTTCTGCAGAGGCTAATTCTTCATCCACCCCGGCTGCTGGGATTCAACCTATCGCTAAGAAGTCTGGGTATGGAGAGAAGGCCCGTACCAAAGAGCAGGAACGCCCTGGGAAGAGGTCTCCAGAGTGCTCTTCCTCAGCTGATCCCCCATCCAAGTCCCGCCCAGATCTGAGCCAGAGTTCCCTTGGGTCCAGTCTCTGCACTTCTCCCTTGAGCCAGAGACGTATCAGGCTCGATCTTTAGCCGCCACCTCTCCTCTGCACCATTCTAGGTCGGGGTCAGTAGCCTCTTCAGTCCGGTCCAATTGGAGTCTGCACAAAGCCAAGGTGGACAGGATGATATTTAGATTCCTTCTGGCCCAGATTCAGCTGGGAGTCTTGCCTGCACCATCCCCCACCAGGGCCGGGAGCATGCAGTCCACCTTTCTCCCTATCCTCTCCTCTGATCCGGCCTTCAGTTTTGGAGTCCTTGGGTCCGAAGTACCCGGGTGTTGAGGGGTTGGTGTCGATGGTCCCTGGTACTTCAACACTGACCATTGCCTTGAGCAGTTCAGCTTCAACTTTTTTGGAGCAGACCAACTCTCAGAGCTGTAGCCTCGGTGTCTGGTACGAGGGTATGGAGTCAACTTTGAGGTTTTCATAGTCATCCCTTACCCTCAGGGTCTCGGCACTGGAAGTTTCGGCTCCGGCTCCCCTCTCGGCACTGAGGTGGGTGGATCCAACCTCTGCTCTGGCCTTTCTGCCTTTGGGCGTCCGCTCGTCTTTGGTGCTCGAGGTGGTGGAGAGGGTCCTCTCGGCTCCGTCGAAACCCTTGATACACTCATTCTCAGATTCCACCTTGGCTCCCTCTTTTTCTGAGCCGGAGTCTTTACTCCTGCCACCTCAGGGACAGCCTGCTGCCAGTTCACCCCAGGAGTTTCCGATCCTGGAACTACTTGAAGCTTCCGAATACTCCCTGGAACCCCCCCCCCCCCAGAGCTCCCTTGGAAGTGTACATGCAAGAGGAGGCACTTAGAATCCCTGCTGAAGTCTCTCACTGATGATACCAACTTGGAGGAAGGGGAGGTCTCCCCCCAATCACCCCCCAGAGGATGTCTCTTTGGGGACATCGTGGAAATCATTCGCCAACATGGTGGGTGATCTACCCTGAAGCCCAATCCTGATGAGTCTGTATTCCTGGAGGTGTTAGGCACAGGACCTTCTACCTCCTGGGTGCCCCTCCCCCCGCAGATCCTTTAGTATATCTTATCTCCACTAGGGCATGAAAGGAAATGGACATAGTTGAGCCCATCCCCGACTGCCCAGACAAGGTTCTAAGCACCCCATCCAAGCTTCATTGGCCCAAGGGGTCTCCAGCTGATGCCATGGTGGTTGTGGTGGCCACTAAGAAGGAGCTGGCTCAGGAGAGTTCCTCAGTCCACCCTCCAGACAGGGAGTCTCAGGTGATGGATCATTTTAAGAAGTGGGCCTACGCTTCAGCCACTTTTACCTTACGTACACTGAATTACCTGGCACATGTAATCAGACTGCAGAGGGAAATGGTCGAATAGGTCACGGTGTATGCCCCACGTGCCATGTCAGCAGAGGAGAAGGTCTTCTCCTGTATGGCTACCCGCACTTCTATTTTGAATAAGTCCATAAAACTCCTCTCGCATAGTACAGAGGGTGCCTCGAGGGCTGCAGGAACAGGCGTGGCCATCAGGCAACATGCCGGGCTCCACCTTTGTGCCTTTTTCGGAGCCCCTCAAGGCATCTTTCATGAACGCTCCTTATGACGGTTCCACCTTATTTGGAAAAACGGTTCTTGACACGTTAACCGAGTGCAAGTAGGATGGGAAGACCTTGGAACCCCAGTTCCTTCCTAAGGAATCAGCATGGGGTCAAGAAGCTGTGGTTTTGAAAGTCTCTGGGTTCTTCACTAGACACTCAAGATAATCTTCCCCCAGGGGCAGAGGGGGAATATGATAGGTGCTGCCCTCGTGGCAAACTGGGTCTGAAGAGCAAATGGTCTCGGGATGCTTTCCCAGGCAGTCCCTTTCAGCAATCCTGAGGGATTTCCCAACTGCTCATCTCTGGAGGCAGTCAGGGAAGTGCCTATTTCTTCACCCAACAGCCTTGGGAGTCCATTACAAATTATCATTGGGTTCTGCAGTTCATATCCGAAGGTTACTCTATCCCCTTTCTTCATCCCCCATTCCACCCAGACATCTCCCAGACATTCCCGCTAGTCAATGGGAGGAGGCAGCCATAGAAATTGCCAGACTACTCGCAAAAACGAGTCATCCAGTCCGGATCAGGCATTTATTCTAGGTTCTTATTGGTGCCAAAGAAAATGGGGTACTTAAGACCCATTCTGGATCTGTCAACCTTAAGCCTGTCCATTGCCAAGACAAAGTTTTGGATGGTCACCCCTCTGTCCATTCTGCCCTTCTTGTTTTTTGGGTTTCTAATACCATGATGGGAATGGACCCCATTCCTAAGTCAAAGTACGATTAAAGTTCATGAAATTAGTATTGTTTCACTCTTTGATGTCAGCCAAAAGAGCTCTTCACAGCACCGGCAATGTGCCTAGTAATGACTCCTCTTGCAATTCGTATGGAGTTACACATATTGGTAGCATATCTAAATATGATTGTAGAGTCTTTTTTTATAACATTGCTCTCATTTCTGCTTGCAAATCCTGATATTTTATGACTTTGTCTCTGTCTACACAGGACGCTGTAGTCACTGGGTGTGGCAGTTTCAGTGATCAGTGCTACTTTTGTCTTCCTTTCTTGGACCACGAAATTTGTTTTTTTTTTTTTTTTTTTTTTTAGCATCTATCTTTTGAACTGTTGGTAATGTGTGAACCCATGTGATGTAGACTTCATAATTTTCTATGATGCTTTGTGGCTCGTGTTTCCAGTGTTTTTCAGCCACTTAGTACCATAATGTTTGAACAATCCCCAGTGCAACAGTCTTGCCACATTATTATGCCTTTCACTATACAGTCCTTCTGCCATCGGTATGTCGCAACCAGCAACAAGGTGTGCAACTGTTTCCAGATGTTCGTGTTACACTGCTGCAGTCATCACACTTGGGTTATCCTGCCATCAGGCGGTCCCGCAGTCGGCCCGAGTTCCAAAGTCTTGGTCCAGCTTCGGTTGCTGTCGCTTCTTCCCTGACGTCAGTGTGCCAGGGGTATATAAGATGCATCCGGCACCATTTTCTTCAGTCTTTCTTGCCGCGTGGTGCCCGAAGCAGAAGCAGTTCGCAAGTGCCGGTCGACCAACTCCTGAGATTTTCAAATCGAATTTCAGACCGAAGTCTTCATAAAGCTAAGTACCCCATTGGGGAACCTTTTCTTGCCTCAGTCCGATGTCAGAAAAAGTTAACAATTGAATTTATGTGGGAAGCAAATACCTCATAAGGACTTTCATTCTTATTGTATTCCTTGCCTAGGCCCAGACCATGACGTCTCAGGTTGTCGGTTTTGTGCTAGGTTTAATAAACAAACTATTAAATGCTGGTTTGATTTCGCTTGACATTATTTTGGTAGGAAATTTAATTATACCATGCCGTTGGAGCAACCGATGATCGGAATGCATAAAAAATGCAAAGATAAGGACAGGCAGCCGAAATCCAAACTGGACTCTGAGGCCTCTGCTAGGCCAGTCGCCGGTTCTCCAGTTTTCAGTGAGGCGCCTACGCAGCCCCTGATGACCGCTGATTTAGAACCCCAGGCGACATCTGATTCACAAGTGGAGATTGCTAGGCCTCCACAACCTTTACCTTTAGGCCCTTTCGACTCCATACCTGAAGGAGATTCCGGTGCAGTTGAAAGGAATTCAGTTGCTGAAGGTGTCTTCAGACCAACTACACTCACTATTAAAGCCTATACAAAACTGAAAACTCCTGTAAAAACAATGAAGACTGTACAGCAGTCTCCTGTACAAGGCCCCATGCCTAAGAAACAGATGCTTAAGATGGTTGAAGACTTAATTACCCTAATCAGGGGTTCCCATCCCCCTCCTGATAAAAGGCCAAGGCAGGAGGAGGACTACGCTTTCTCTGACCAGGTTTCAATTTCCTCAGACTCTTCTGAGGAACAAGAATGATGTTCATTGTGCATACAGCTGCAGTAATCACATATAAGTTCTCTGCCGTCAGGCAGGTCCTCGGTCGGCCGAATTCCAAAGTCTTGGTCCCGCGTCGGTTGTTGTCGCTTTCTTCCCTGACGTCAGAACGGCCTGGGTATATAAGACACAGCCAACGCCATATTCTTCAGTCTTTTTTGCTGCGCGGTGCCCGAAGCAGAAGCAGTTCGCAAGTGCCGGTCGGCCAGCTCCTGAATTTACGAAAAATTGGAAACCGAAGTCTTCATTAAAGCTATGTACCCCGTTGGGGAAACTTTTCTTGCCTCAGACCGATGTCAGAAAAAGTTAACAATTGTATTTCTTGTGGGAAGCAAATACCGCATAAGGATTTCCATTCCCTTTGCATACCTTGTTTAGGCCCAGACCACGACGTCTCGGGCTGTCGCTTTTGCGCTACTTTCAATAAGCGCACTATTAAGCGTCGGGCGGAGTTCACCCAACATTATTTCGGTACAGCCTTTGATTATAAAATGTCGGAGACTCCGACTACCGTTTTGTCCAAAAAATGCAAAGACAAGAACCGACACGCGAGGCCCGTGGTTCCAACCGACACCACGCCAAAGCCGGCTACACGTGGTCCGGTTCTCAGCGAGATGCCTATGCAGTCCCTGACTACCGACGACACTTCTTTGGTGGGGTCATCTGTAACCGAGACCGCTGGTACCTCGGCCCATACTACCAAAGCCACTGTGAGTGTTGAGCCTCCTAGTGTGGACAGATCCACATCCACCCATGGGGTCTTTAGACCTTCTTCTTCCTTTTCAATTAAGGCCTTCCCTAAGTCCAAATCAGCCAGGCATCCCAAGAGGCCTGTTGCACAGGCCCCAACTTCAGGCCCCATGCCTAAAAAACAGATACTTAAAATGGCTGAGGATTTAATTACTCTTATCAGAGGTTCCCAACCCCCTCCAGACAAGAGACCCAGAGTTGAGGAAGATTCTCCCTCTTCTGATCAGGGCTGCATTTATTCAGAACATTCTGATGTAGAGGAACACTCGTACTCCCCTTTTGAAGATTCTGATGCAGAGCAGTCCATTCCTTCTGTATCCCCTCCTGAGGATTTTTCTTTTGGGGAAACTTTGCACACCTTAAGGGAACACTTCCATTGGGAAGGCCAAGACTTTTCTGATTCCAAGAAAAGACTTAGAGAATTCCTTTTGTTGCCTCAACATAGACCTCTGGCTATACCCCCGGTCTTGGACATACTTGATGTTTATTCGGAGGCTTGCCTTAGTCCGGATTCCCTGCCTCCTGCCCCAGTTAAGCCTGATAGGTACTACAGAGTCCCTAACTCTCACCAATTTCTTTACAAAAGCCATAATGCTGACCCTGAAACCATTTCTCAAGGCCCCAAGGGAGTTAAGGCTTCTACTGCTAAGAACCCACTACCATCCGAAAGGGAGTCAAGATCCTTGGAAAGGTGGGGAAAAAAGGTATATACTTCAGCCACCCTAGCCATGAGGGCATTAAATTGTCAGTTTCATTTGCTTAAATATCAGCAGTTCCTGTTATCACAATTAAGAAGTAAAATGTCTCAACCTGAACAACCAGATTTGAAAGAATTGCAGGATATGATGCATAGTGCAGAACAAGTGGGTAAACACACCTTACAATGTGGCTATGATGCCTTAGAGGCCTCAAGTAGAGCTGCTGTTACAGGATCAGTCATTCGTAGACATGCCTGGCTTAGGGAACAAAACTTGCCTGATCATGTGAAAGCTAAACTACTAGATGCTCCTTTACAAAAGGATGTGCTATTTGGTACGAATGCTGAGGAGATATTACGGAAAATGGAAGAAAAAGCCAAATCTATGCAAACTGTCAAAGCCTTTTTACAGGTTCAACCTCCACGTTTTAGCAGAAATTGGCCTTCTAAAAACTGGTCCTTTCCAGCAACTGACAAGCCACAAAGAGGTAGATACAGGCGCTCGAGGGGCAGAGGGCAATCACAAGGATCATACAGAGGCAGGCAATGGCAAACTCCAGCACCAAGGGGTGGCGAAGACAGTGCACAACAATACAGAAAGCAAACCCAATGACTTTCTCCTTTCCATGCCAAGCAAGTCTCAGCTAGCAGCACCCTTGGGAGGAAAGCTAGCATTATTTACAAGAAATTGGCATATTGTCACAACAGACAAATGGATCCTGGACATTATAACACGAGGCTACAGATTTCATTTCCACACTGTTCCAAAAATGAGAGGCATGCCAAACCTGCCACACAATCAAAGGGCAGAGGCACAACTACAAATTTCAAAGCTCATAGCCATGAAAGCTATTCAAGAGGTACCTATTCATGAACAAGGTCAAGGTTTTTATTCCAGGCTATTTCTGGTACCAAGGAAAGGAAACGATTGGAGACCCATTTTGGACTTATCCATCCTAAACACATTCTTACTCGTACCAAAATTCAAGATGCTCACATTACAGCAGCTTCTTCCCATGCTGGGCAAGGAGTTTTGGCTGGTAACATTGGACCTCAAGGAGGCATACCTGCATGTCCCAGTCAGACAAAGTTGCAGAAGATACCTCAGATTTCTTGCAGGATGTCTTTCATGGATGCATCTGCAGTCATAACAAATGGGTAGTCCTGTCGTCAGGCAGCCCTTCAGTCGGCCGGATTCCAAAGTCTGGGTCCGGCTTCGGCCGATGTCGCACTTCACCCGACGTCATCTCTGTTGGTCTTCGGGTATAAAAGCATCGGCCGACGCCATTTTCTTCAGTCTTTCTTGCCGCGTGGCGCCCGAAGCAGAAGCTGTTCGCAAGTGCCGGTCGGTCAGATCCAGAGATTCCTACTACCGAATACTACTTCGAAGACTTCTAAAAAGCTTGTTCTTCCTTCAACCGACGAACGCTTAGACGTCGGTCGGAGTTCGCTGAACATTTTTTCGGCTCAGATTTTGCGTACATTATGCCGTCGGAACATCCGACTACCCAAACAATTAAAAAACGCAAAGAAAAGGACCGACACTCGCGGTCCGCGGTTTCGGCTGAAACCACGGATAAGCAAACCGCGAGTGTCTCGGTTTCGGCCGAAACCGAGAAAACCGGTCAATCCACAGCCGAAACCCTGATTTCTACCGAGGTTCCTGCTACTTTAGCTGAATCGACCTCTGAAACTTTAGCTGCTACTGGGGCCTCTATATTTTAGATCCCGAGCAGGGTTTGCCACTGCTGTACTGCAAGGGATCCTAACTACACCATAATTTTTTCACTTCCTCCACCCCTAGTTTAGCTATGGTATTCTACCCATTTGTTATGACTGCAGATGCATCCATGAAGGACATAGTACAGTTTTGTACCTACCATAAATGTAGATGTCCGAACTGGATAGCATCTGCAGTCAGAACACCCTCCTTCCCCTCTGTGGTACTCCTAGGGTATTTACACTCCTAATAGCTAGCTGGGGGGGGAGTCTCTTATGGTGTATTTGTTTGTACATATGTATATATATATATGCCTACATTTTGTATTTGCCTTCTACCTTATCTGCATACATTGGCATTTATCCAAATTTAGCCTTCTAAAAGGGCAACTGGCACCTGGGGCAAGAAACACTGAAGAAAATGGCGTTGGCCGATGCTTTTATACCCGAAGACCAACAGAGATGACGTCGGGTGAAGTGCGACATCGGCCGAAGCCGGACCCAGACTTTGGAATCCGGCCGACTGAAGGGCTGCCTGACGACAGGACTACCCATTTGTTATGACTGCAGATGCTATCCAGTTCGGACATCTACATTTATGGTAGGTACAAAACTGTACTTTCAATCCACTATCAATTCTCTGCATTGCCCTTTGGCTTATCTACTGCGCCCAGAGTATTCACGAAATGCCTGGCATCAGTAATTGCCTTCTGCAGACTACAAGGGATACAAATTTACCCTTATCTGGACGATTGCCTGATCCAAGCGGACAGCAAGCACATATTACTGGAACATCTGGCTTATGCAACACGGATACTGAATTCTCTGGGATACACAATCAACAAAGAGAAATCCAGGCTAACACCATCTCAGAAAATAACTTTCCTGGGTGCCAACTTGGACACAAACACCCAGATGGCCTATCTTACACCAGAAAAACAGGGGCAACTAACTCAGTACTTCAAAATACTAGCAAATTGTACCAGGCTTACTGCAAGGAAAATCCTGCAGGCTATGGGCTTCATGGCATCTTGCATTCTTTTAATCCCATGTGCAAAGTTGCATATGAGGAAACTACAATGGTACCTAAAAAACTTATGGTCTCAACACAGCCACAGTTTGGAAACAGTAATACCAATAATTCCATGTTTGCAAAAGGAATTTCTATGGTGGGCCCAAGCATGTCAAACAAACACAGGTCTCCCATTCTGCAAGCCTCAAGCAAAACAAGTCATCACAACAGACGCCTCAGATTACGCATGGGGGGCACACATGACAGACGGGTGCATTCAGGGCAAATGGTCCCAAAAGGAAAAGCACCTTCACATCAATAAAAAAGAAATGCTGGCAGTGATAAATGCAATTACAGCTTTCAAGGATTTCCTGCATCCAGGACAATTATTGATAAGAACAGACAACACATCGGTAATGTGGTACATAAACAAACAAGGAGGGACACATTCATACCCCCTGTGCAGACTAGCCATGGCACTATGGGACTTGGCTCTGGAATGGCAAATCGAACTTCAAGCACAATATTTGCCAGGTTTGGAAAACACACTGGCAGACGATCTAAGCAGAAATATGACAGATCCACACGAATGGAAGTTGCATCCTCAAGTGTTTACAAGGATAATCCAAGCGTGGGGGAGGCCAGACATAGATCTCTTCGCCTCCCACAAGAATCATCAATTGGAAAAGTTTTGTTCAAGGACCTTTCATCCAAAGGCCTGGAGAGTGGACGCCCTCTCATTCAGTTGGACAGCATGGACAGTTTACGCCTTCCCACCTCTGCCCCTCCTGCCCAAGGTGCTCCTGAAAGCAAGAGCAGACAGACCGAAGATGATACTGATTGCTCCAGACTGGCCAAGACAACACTGGTATCCACTCCTGAGGAGCCTGACACATACTCCTCCCTGGCCCCTGCCTCTAATGCCTCTACTGCTGACTCAACACAACTACAAAACTCTTCACAGTCAGCTGAAAACACTCAATCTTGCTGCATGGAAAATTCCTTAACATCACAACAGAACCTACTCCCCAAAGAGGTGCGGGATGTCATTTTGGAGGCCAGAAGGCCATCTACTAGAAAGGCTTACTCCGCAAAATGGAAACGATTTTGCTACTGGAATGAGAAAAAAGGCCAGGACCCTAGAAAACTGAACTTGCCTCAGATACTACAGTATCTAGCTGAGCTGCTGAACACTGGACTTTCATTTTCCTCCATTAAAATTCATGCCTCAGCCATTTCTGCAGAATTCAACATGGATCCACCCTTATTCTCTCACCCACTTTTAAGGCAGTTCCTCAGAGGGGCTAAGAATATAAGACCACCAAGGAAACAACCAGTGCCAGCCTGGGATCTTAATTACATTCTAGAAAAATTAACATTGCCTCCTTTTGAACCAGCTGCCTCAACAGAGTTGCAATATTTGTCCTGGAAAACAGCTCTCCTTCTGGCCATTACCTCAGCTCGTAGGGTTTCGGAACTACAAGCCCTCATGGCTGTGCAGCCCTTTCTCATTTTCCATCAGGACAGGGTTTCCCTTAGAACCAACCCATCTTTTATGCCTAAAGTGGTATCCAGGGTAGCTTTAAATCAAGCCATACACTTACCTACCTTTTATCCCAATCCCCAAAACAAAGGGGAAAGGCTGCTGCACTCCTTAGACATCCATAGGCAGCTACGTTACTATCTGGACAGAACAAAGTCTTTCAGGAAATCAGAACAACTTTTTGTGTCCTATGTTGTAGGAGCTCAAGGGAAACCTGTTACCAAACAAACTATTTCAAAATGGATAGGCCACTGCATACGTTTTTGTTACTCCTACCATGGAAAAGCTGTCCCTACAGGCATCAGATCCCACTCCACCAGGGCCACAGCTACTTCTACAGCCTTCCTCAGAGGAGTTCCTACCAAAGATATTTTGGAGGCAGCCACTTGGAGTTCTGTGCATACCTTCACAAAACACTACCACCTGCCTTTATACTCCAAAACTAGAGCAGGCTTTGCCACTGCTGTGCTGCAGGGCATTCTAGCTCATCCCAGTTCCACCTAGTGCCTACCACCTTGTGCGTAGCTTTGGGATTCTACCCATGTGTGATTATTGCAGCTGTATGCACGATGAACATAGTACAGTTTTGTACCTACCATAAATCTAGATGTTCGAGTGCTAATACAGCTGCAGTACAGGTTTCCCTCCCTCCTTCCCCTCTTGGTAAAGGCCTAGGGTCTAACCCCTCTTCATACAACCTGATGGGGCTATCCTTCTATGGTATATTTGCTTACACCTACTGACGTTTGATTACATTGCATTGCATGTATTATAAATATAATTTATGTATTGCCTTCCTACTGGGGGCACCTGACATCTGGGGCAAGAAAGACTGAAGAATATGGCGTCGGCTGTGTCTTATATACCCAGGCCGTTCTGACGTCAGGGAAGAAAGCGACAACATCTGACGCCGGACCAAGACTTTGGAATTCGGCCAACCGAGGACCCGCCTGACGGCAGAGAACCCATATGTGATTACTGCAGCTGTATTAGCACTCGAACATCTACATTTATGGTAGGTACAAAACTGTACTTTCCTTTCCCCCTTATGAAGATTCTGATACTGAAGAGTCTATCCCTTCTGCATCTCCCCCAGAAGACTACTGTTTTGGGGAAACCTTACATACTATGAGGGAACATTTCCAGTGGGAAGGCCAGGATTACTCTGATTCTAAGAAAAGGCTCTGAGAGTTCCTTTTACTACCCCAGCACAGACCACTTGCAATTCCACCTGTGTTAGACATTGTGGATGATGTTTATTCAGAGTCTAGCCTTAACCCAGATTCACTGCCTCCTGCAGCAGCCAAACCAGACAGATACTACAGAGTCCCTGACTCACACAAATTCCTGTATAACAGCCCTGTTGCTGACCCAGAAACCATTTCCCAGGGTCCCAGAGGGGTTAAGGCCTCTATTGCTAAAAATCCTGTGCCCTCTGAAAGGGATTCTAGAGCACTAGACAGATGGGGAAAGAAAGCATATACCTCAGCTACTCTAGCTATGAGGGCCTTAAATTGTCAGTTCCACATGCTGAAATATCAACAATATCTGATGTCTCAATTAAAACAAAAAATGCTCGCACATACAGACCAGCCAGATTACAAGGAAATGCAAGATTTGTTGCATTCAGCTGAACAAGTGGGAAAACATACTTAGCAATGTGGATTTGATTCATTGGAAGCTTCTTGTAGAACAGCAGTGACAGGGTCTGTCATACATAGGCATGCTTGGTTAAAGGAACAAACTCTACCTGATCATGTTAAAGCAAAGTTATTAGATGCACCTTTACAGCAGGATGTTTTATTTGGTGTAAAAGCAGAAGTTTTAAAGAAAATGGAGGATAAGGCAAAATCTATGCAGACGGTCAAGGATTTTTTACAGGTTCAACCCCCTCGTTTCAGCAGAAATTGGCCAACCAAAAACTGGTCCTTTCCAGCTTCTGCCAGACCACAGTGGGGCAGATACAGACGCCCAAGAGGCAGAGGCCAGCCACAAGGCTGTTACCAGCCTCGACAATGGAGTGTCACAACCCATAAAGGTGGAGAAGACAGGTCTCAAACTACCAGAAGACAAACACAGTGACTTACCGCTCAGACTGTCAAGCAAAACTCTTGGCAGCTCCCCTGGGGGGAAAATTAGCACTTTTTGCAGACAATTGGCACATCATAAAATATTGTATCTCAAGGATACATATTCCACTTTCACACTTTGCCAAGGATAAAAGGAATGCCAAACCTGCCACCAAGTCAATGGGCAGAGGCTCAAAAGCAAATTTCAGATCTCATGGACATGAGAGCCATTCAACAGGTTCCTACACAGGAGCAAGGACAAGGATTTTACTCAAGACTGTTTCTAGTTCCCCGAAAGGACAAAGCCTGGAGACCCATTCTGGACCTCTCAATTCTAAACACATACCTGGAAGTACCCAAATTCAAAATGCTAACACTACAGCAACTTCTTCCCATGCTGGGCAAGAAGGCTTGGCTAGTAACGTTGGACCTCAAGGAGGCATACCTGCATGTCCCTATCAGACAAAATTGCAGAAGATACCTCCGATTTATTGCAGGTTCAACCCATTACCAATTCAATGCACTGCCCTTTGGCTTATCTACTGCGCCCAGGGTCTTCACAAAATACCTGGCACCAGTAATTGCATACTGCAGACAAAGAGGGATTCAAATATATCCATACCTGGACGACTACCTTATTCAAGCAGAAAGCAAGGACATTCTATTAAAGCATCTGGCATTTGTCAAGAACCTACTAAGTTGCCTAGGGTACACAGTAAATGAAAAGAAGTCAAAACTAGTGACCTCACAAGACATAATATTCCTGGGTGCCAGCTTAAATACAACGGCCCAGATGGCTTATCTCATGCCAGACAAGCAAGGACAAGTGATCCTATACTTCAAAATGATGGCAACAAAGACCCAACTCCCTGCAAGAAAAATTCTGCAGGCCTTGGGATTCATGGCATCTTACATACTACTAATACCATTTGCAAAACTGCGCATGAGGAAATTACAATTGTACCTGAAAAGCGTATGGTCTCAACACAGCCACAGCTTGGAAACAATAATTCCACTCATTCCCTGCCTTCAACAGGAGTTTCTATGGTGGGCTCAGGCATGTCTCCTCAACAAGGGTCAGCCTTTTACCTTACCCACAGCCAGGCAAACTATAACAACAGATGCATCGGATTATGCCTGGGGAGCACACATGGCAGGACAGTGTATTCAGGGCAAATGGCCTGCAAATCAAAGGCATCTACATATCAATCAAAAAGAGATGCTAGCTGTACAAAATGCCCTAACAGCTTTCAAGGACCTCCTACATCCAGGACAACTCCTAATAAAGACGGACAACACCACAGTGAAGTGGTACATAAACAAGCAAGGGGGCACACACTCCTACCCCCTATGCAGACAAGCAATGACCTTGTGGAACACAGCACTGACCTTCCAAGTTCGACTACAAGCACAATTCCTGCCAGGAAAGGAAAAACACACTGGCAGACGATCTAAGCAGAAACATCACAGATCCTCACGAGTGGAAACTAGATCCACAAGTATTTGCAATGATAACTCAAAAATGGGGGAGTCCAGACATAGATCTGTTTGCTTCCCCCCAAAACTACCAACTACGGAAATTCTGCACAAGGACATACCACACACTAGCTTGGAAAGTGGACGTCGTCTCATTCAGTTGGAAAACATTGACAGTGTATGCCTTTCTTCCACTGCCTCTTCTGGCAAAGGTACTGCTGAAAGCCAGATTAGAGAGGCCACAAATGATACTCATTACTCCAGACTGGTCACGCCAACACTGGTATCCAGTACTAAGGAACATGGCTCAAAGCCCACCATGGATTTTACCTACAATTCCTCACCTGCTCACTCAGCAAAACAATCAGATTCTACACAGCCAGCTCAAGACTTTAAATCTGGCTGCATGGCAAATAGCCTAAACAATCAGTCAACACTTCTCTCTAAAGCTGTGATGGACGTCATTCTGGAGGCCAGGAGGCCCAGCACCAGGAAAGTCTATTAGACAAATGGAAAAGATTCTGCGCCTGGAACCAGGCTAAAGGCCAAAATCCCCTTGTCCCAAATATTCCTCAAATTCTTCAGTAAGATCCACGCCTCAGCTATTTCAGCTCAGTACAACAGAGATCCTCCTATATTTTCACATCCATTACTAAGACAGTTCCTCAGAGGGGCTAAGAACATAAGACCGCTTCGGAGAGCACCAACACCAACTTGGGATCTCAACTTTGTTTTGGAAAAGCTTACACTTCCGCCCTTTGAACCAGCTTTCGCAGCCGATCTACAGTTCCTATCATGGAAAACTGCCCTGCTGCTAGCAATAACTTCAGCATGAAGAGTCTCAGAACTACAGGCCCTAATGGCAGTGGAGCCTTTCATAATTTTTCATCAAGACAGAGTCTCTTTACGAGCTAACCCTTCCTTTATGCCAAAGGTGGTATCCAGTGTATACCTAAAACAAACCATTCATTTGCCCACCTTTTATCCAAACCCCCAGAACAAAGGGGAAAAGCTCCTATACTCTTTGGACATCCACAGGCAATTACGTTACTACTTGGATAAAACTAAGGCTTTCAGAAAATCTGATCAGCTCTTTGTATCCTATGCTGCAGGATCTCAAGGAAAAGCTATCTCAAAACAGACCATTTCTAAATGGATAGGACATTGTATCCATTTCTGCTACACACACCATGGGAAATCTGTACCTGGTAACATCAGGCCCCATTCCACCAGGGCTACAGCAACATCAACAGCCTTCCTCAGAGGGGTACCAACCAAGGATATTTTGGAGGCTGCAACTTGGAGTTCAGTGCACACCTTCACCAAGCACTATCACTTACCTCTATACTCTAAAACCAGAGCTGGCTTTGCCACTGCAGTTCTGCAGGGCCTGCTAGCCTCTCCAAACCCTGTTTAGTTCCACCACCCATCCTTAGCTTTGGGATTCAACCCAAGTGTGATGACTGCAGCAGTGTAACACGATGAACATAGTACAGTTTTGTACCTACCATAAATGTAGATGTTCGAGTGTTCACACTGCTGCAGTCCAGGTTACCCTCCCTCCATCCCCTCTGAACTAGCTGGATTTATCTATACCTTTCTATCCTATACAACCTCTGTGTTGAATTTGCTTGTGACTGAGGGCAATGTTTTATTTTTATATGTATATTTTTATATAACAATATGTTTTGCCTACCTATTGGGGGCACCTGACATCTGGGGCAAGAAAAACTGAAGAAAATGGCGTTGGATGCATCTTATATACCCCTGGCGCACTGACGTCAGGGAAGAAGCGACAGCAACCGACACCAGACCAAGACTTTGGAACTCGGGCCAACTGCGGGACCGCCTGACGGCAGGATAACCCAAGTGTGATGACTGCAGTAGTGCGAACACTCGAACATCTACATTTATGGTAGGTACAAAACTGTACTTTCTGTTTTACAAAACCTACATTTCTCTGTTTCTCCCACATGTTCAATGGACTTTGTAAACCAACTTGTACGTAGCCCACTATCTTGTGTCACCAATATTAATCTTTCATCTCCTGGTTTTTAATTCGCCTCTTCTTAACCATTCCTGCATTTGTTCCTGATCAAGCTGAGGTTCTTCCAGAAGTTTTCTGTACTTGCAACTATATTTATGCATTTTCCACATTTCTTGCCTTCTCGTCTGGTCCTTCACTTTATATTCTTTCTTTTGTTTTTTGGCACATTCAGTTGTGCCTGTTTTTTATCTAGTCGTGGTTTCCTTCAGGATGAATGACTGGATGTGCTTGGTGGACCTCCAGGATGTGTACTACCATATCAAGATGGACAGGCTCTCCTGGAGATGTCTCCACTTCTGGCTGGGAACCAATCATTTTCAATTTCAATTCAGAGTACTCCCATTTGGATTCACGATTGCCCCCCGGGTGTTTACCAAAGTAATGGCGGTAGTGGTGGCTCACCTGCAGCTGCATAGATTTCAGGTCTTTGCCTACCTGGACGATTGGCTCCTCTCCACTCCCTCCAGGCATCGGCTAATGCAGACCAGGGATTTATCTTCTTCATATAGCCCCATCCCTGGGTATTACCATAAATCTCACCAAGTCCCAACTGACACCAGTTCAGGTGCTGGATTTCATAGGTGCCCGACTAGACACTATACAAAGCAAAGTGTTTCTGCCTCCAGACAACCCGTCTTCACTCCACCATCATGTACTGGACGTTCTTCAAGCACAGTTACCCCCAGCGGGCTTAGTTCTTCAGGCATTGTGGTCCATGGTGGCCACGATCCACCCTTGTTCCAACTGCGTGCCTTCATATGATGGTCCTACAGTGGACCTTAGCAGTTTAATGGTCCTTGCTAGACCTTCCTGTGTCCCATCTTGTTCGACTGTCACATGTTTGCAGGGACTCCCTTTTTGGCTTCAGAATCCAATATTAACCAGGTCATTAATTTGCCGGTCTTATTTTCAAATTTCCAATATAAAGGAGAGTACAGACTGCACCTACTAGATGTGCACAGGCAGCTGCATTTCTACATGCATAGAACCAAAAGCTTGCATAAGTCCATCAGCTTTTTGTCTCCTTTTCTAAGCCTTTTTTTGGGAAAGCCCTTCTCTAAGGTTCCGTTGCTTGTTGGATTTCAGAGTGCATTTCTTTGGCCTATCGAGCCGAAGGTTTGTCTCCACCAGGACATGTCCAGGTGCATTCTACCAGATCAGTCTCTACTTCTGTGGCCTTTGGGTCCAGGGTTTCTCTTAATGATATGTGTTCTGTTGCTGTGACCTGGGCCTCGTCACATACTGCCATTTCTCATTATAAATTGAATCTTCTTTCTAGCAGCAGGTCATCTTTTGGTTCAGCCGTGCTCCGGAATATCCTTCCATGAGAATCTCAAAGGTTTTTGTTGGTGGCTACGGACTCTGTCCCTCAGGTTGAAGACCAAATAAAAACGACTTCAGATAAATAAGTTATGTACTTACCATAATGTTCCATCAGAGTTGTTGCTTTTCATTTGTCTTCAACTGCCCCTCCTTCCATCCTCCTAGCTTGTTTTTGGGTTGCTTAGTGGACTGGACTAAAGAAACATAGACCCTCTTGTCCTAGCCAGCTTTCAGTATGTGAGCCTTCTTATGGTTATGCCAGGTATTATAGGCCTGTTGGCCTTTTAGTTTAGTGCTTTTTCTGCAACAAGTTGATCTGAGGGGAGGGGGGAGAAAGGGGCAGTATGGGTAGGGGAGGAGCTTGGACTTTGGATCTGATTCTGGAGTATACAGCCGAGTCGGATCCGTGCAGGATCCAAGTCCCTCAGGTTGAAGACAAATGAAAAGCAACAACTCAGATGGAACATTATGGTAAATACATAACTTCACTGTCATACCTTGTATGTATACTTTACATTAAAAAATATCTGTATCCTGGATTGTTGAGTATGCTTTTAAAACGTTTAAGCTTTTTTTCAGTCATAGGCAATTGTGAAATTATCAATTCACTTCTAGTTCTTCAAACAAATTATGTTGCTGTAGTCCTGGTATATCCACTATATGCATTTTATTCATTTATGCTTCACAGTCATGCCCTTCCTTTTAAGTCTCAACATGCTTTTTATACAAGGACTTTTAATATTCTGCAGTGATTAGAATCTCTTTCACCTGCACAGCTTTCCTGTAAATACAGTCCTGTAGCTTTTCACATCCGTACACTATACCAAGAAGTTGTAAATGCTGTGGAAAATAAACAACTGATTTACATTCTTGCAGAATCAATGCATGGCTTCAAGTCTAACATCTATTTGTAACGGGCCTTGTTCACGTCAAAAATGCATCAGTGTGAGTGCTTCAGTTGATTGCTGTTTATGCATTTCTGAGATCATTTTTCTGGTCTGTACTCCAGTACCATTCCATATCCTATTCTATTTGTTTCCTTAATTGCAGTTTGCACTCGGTAGGTTTGGAATACACTTTACAATATCCCTAGCTGTGTTTTACATGAATTACAGAGACAACTGGCAACCTCACCTGTGTGCCTGTTCAATCACAGCCTCACCTCAGGCTTTGTCCCTACCGAATGGTGCACTGCTGCAATCATCCTGCTCCACAAAGGAGGAGCGACTACAGACCCTGAGAACTACACCCCCATTAGTCTGATGAGTCTGATATGCAAAGCTATGGAACGCATATCATGTACCTAATAAACAAGGATATAGGGAATCTAGTTGAAGAAGCTAGATGTGATGGAAATGAAGTGCCTGAGAAAGGTGATAGGATGCACACTATGGGACAGACAAAGAAATGAGGACATAAGAGCAGAAGCCAAAGTAGCTCCAATTGCAGAAAAGATCAGAGAGAATAGATTACGGTGGTTTGGGCACATGTGTAGAAAAGCAGAAGACAATCTGGTGAGGAAGATTTGAGACAAACAGGAAGAAGGTAAGAGGAAGCGAGGACGTCCAGCAAAGAGGTGGATGGATTGTGTGAAAGAAGATCTGCGACAGTCAGGCATGAGTGTTGAAGAAGGCAGGAGTGTGGCACTGAATCGAGAGAGTTGGCGACAGTTAATACGATACCCCGACCCCATGTAGAAAAATGGGAAAAAGGGGGCTGATGATGAGGGAAATCTCCAAACTCTGGATCCCACACTATTTGGTTTTCTGAAAGGTTGATCATACCTGCTCAACTTGGTCAACTTCTTTGAGTCCGTCCCCAGAGCTGTGGATGAAGGCAAGGTGGTTCATGCAGCCTACCTTGATCTGGCCAAGGTTTCTGATACCATTCCCCACTCAGGAATCATAGAAAAACTCACTAAGCTAGGCATCAACCTCCATATCACTAGGTGGATTGCAAACTGGCTCACAGGTAGAACCCACAGTGTGAAAGTAGCTGACTCCAAGTCAGACTGCAGACCAGTCATGAGTGAAGTCTCACAGGGTTCAGTCCTGGGTCCTCTCCTGTTTGGTGTCTACTTCTCTGAAGTCCAGGCCAACACGAAGGTACTCTGGCTGACAAAGCTTGCAGATGATTGCAAGTGGGGAGCTATTATTAACTCCCCGAGTAATGTTGACATCCTACAGAAAGGCTTCACTGAGACCAACAAATGGTGTCAGAACCATGACTTAAGCCCAATGCCAAAAAATGTTTTGTCATCCCCTTTGGGAAAAACCTGGTTCCCATGAATTACCACATCGATGGTAGTCCATTGAACAGGGGAGGTGTTATAAGAGATCTGGGAACACGGGTTGTCAGCAACCTCTCTTTTGACCACCACATTGCCAGCATGGTCAGAAGGTCCTTCTATGTGGCACATCTCATTACCAAGGGTTTTGCATCCAGGAAGAAAGAGGTCATTGTCTCCCTCTACTCTTCTCTCATTAGGCTAGTCATTGAATACAATGCCCCATTTGGCATGTACTTCACTAGACACCTGCAACAACTGGAGAGACCGCATAAGTACCTCACAAAGAGGATCTTAAGCCTTAAACATTTGTCCTGTATGGACAGACTAAAAAAACTCCAACTATTCTCTGTCTCATATTGTTTACTTAGAGGCGATCTCTGCTTGACTTACAAAGCCATGTCTGACCCAGCTCTGTTAGAAATGCTACATCTAAAGAAATACCAATCCCTCCGCACCACATGCTCCAGAGATCTCAACTTCATTACCACAGTCAACAGAACATGCTGGAGGGACAGTTTCATAACACAGAGACTGCCCATGCTATGGAATAGACTTCCCATACATGTCAAGCAGAGCACCTCACTGGCCCTCTTCAAGAGAAATCTTGATGAGTGGATGGGAAATAGAAAATTCACCCCAGGGATCACTTCAGTGGCTTTACTCGACAGAGGCACTAGGAACTAAGGTCGGGTGACACGATGCCAGGGTAATCCTATGGGCTAGGCTTGTGAAGACTCCAGGGCCATTAGCCTAGTATACACCTATGAACAAGATATTTTGGCATTCTAAGAAATTCTCTTGAAAAATTGTTCTTTTTCAGGTGGAAATATTTGCACTGACTTTCTTTTCTTAGTGAATGGTTTCGAGCTTTTGCATATTAAAATGACACGCATGTTTACTGGCTCTGTGACAAAGACGTTATACTTTTTATTTGGAGTGAGGTTATCTTAGTGTTTTAGTACATTAGTCTCCCATCACGCCGTTCTGCTGCTCAACCCCATAGAAGTATGTCATCAGTAAAACACTTCTCTTTACCTGTACAGCAGCTCTGACAGATGGAGTTTCATAGTTTCTGGTAACCCTCATTTGCACTGTAAGGCTATCTAGAAGTTTTGTTTCCTTTGTTATAACACCTGCCCCCGTCTTCCTGCCAGCTTATCAAGTTTTAATTTAAAAACTTTGATGTTTGATTTCTTTGACAGCTCTCACTTCCAATGCGATCTTATTCCACAATATGGGTAGTATTTGTGATTTTCATATAAATATATCCCTGTTTTGATTTACAGTTAGTGGACAGACAGAACTCAACATTGACATAGTTTTATGAGTACTTCCAACACCGTTTTGTATTCTTCGTCAATGAATGCACAGTAGATCAAAGTTTGCCTTTAAGAAGGCAACAACTTATACCAAACAGCTAAGCTTCTATCCATATACATTAGTGCATACAGATGCTCTAACATGATCCACTGTGTTATTATTCTATCATAGATTATCAGAATTGGCTAAATATATATTTCAGATGTTTTTGCACTTAGTGATCATTTCTTACTTAGTAAAAATATTTATTTGAAGTGCATATCTAGCCATATTCTGTAAAACTAAGACAGAGTAACGGAATTCCAGCTTGGGAATAGCAAGACTCGGGATCACTCAAATTAGACATTTTGCATCTTTTTGCATAAGTCAAATGTCTCGGTCATGAAATTAATTTTATAAATTTGTTGCACATATTCCAGATGCTTTGTTTTAGTTACACATCACACACACACACAAATTGTTTTATATAACAATAATGGCCTTATTGAGGGTCCAAACATTCTGTTAGTACAGGCAGATCTCTTTCATTATAACACTTGAGTTTTAATTTCTTAAGTGCCTTATTCCTTAAATTCTGCTTGTGTTCTTATGGGTAAATTTTGCATGTCTGCTATGTACAGTACTTATTTAAGATGAATTTTATCCGAGATAACTTGGTAGTTAAGGTTTTGTTTTCCAAAAAAAAAAAAATGCTTTTGCATTGACTGATACTAGACTACAAAACTGTTCCCTTTCTTGCCCACTGTGAATTCTGATTAATATTTATTTATTTAGCTTTTTAGATATCTAACAAAAATTGTTCCTGTTTTTGTAACTATCTGCATATTTATACCCTCAGTGTGTTTTAAATGTGGTAGAAGCAGCAAATACCACGTTAAGCTGAACTGATATGCAGCAAGTCATCAGAACTGAACATTTTCTAATCCACACTTTAACTGTGTATTCACAATGTGAAAATGCCAAGCTTTTGTCAAGACAAGCAACCCAAAAGGTGCATTCGGTAGATCAACAGACTGGAAACGAATCTCACATTTCTTATATTTATGTATCAACACTTTCTAATCCTTTGATTGTACATGATGATCAGAACGGTAAGTACTTTTCCTGCACCACTGTTGCACCTTTGTATCCAGGCATAAGTTTCCCGTACCTTTATCTTGAATACTGTTCATACTGTGTATATCGGCAGTACAAATGCTGCCAGCAAATATTTTCTCATGACGAACACAGTGCTTTCTTTTGCCACAATGTCTTAATACTTGATCAGTAAAAGTTAATGTTTTAGTCATACTGATGGCCACATCTGCTGCAAAACTCTTTCTCTGCACCATTTCTATTAACTGTCACATAAACTAGATACTTCACAACACAGTATTACTTTTTTAACTGAATTTTATTGAAATATAAACGGTAAACAATAAATCTAAAAAAGGATCATGTACATATTGTATAGAAACTATGTACAATAATCTGCATACTTGGGGAAACACTGAAAAGGAAGGGGGCAAAAACCTGCATCAAACTTTTAAGCCTCATCAAGTTTTTCCATATAAATTATTAATACTCTTCCAAAATACCTACGTAACCATTGAGATCCCCAGATTATCAAGAAGGATTTTCTCCTCTTTTGTAAGGTTGAGATTTTACTCTCATTTGCTTTCCGCTCGACTGTCTCACAAGCCACTGTATGTAGTGATCTTAACTGTAGCAATCTAATTTATCTCATTCTGCACACATTAGTTACTCAAACTTCTGAGCCTATTTCTAATCCGTTCTTAATTTGATCATTCATGATATCATACACACTTTTCTGTCTTACTGATAAATAATGCAGCCCACCAACTTCAGTCTTTGGTTCATTTTTTTTTTAATTTAGTAACAAAACCATCTGTAGACTTAGTAGTACCTCATGTCCTCAGGAAGAAGTATGTGGCAAATTTTCTCTTGGTTCATAGTAACTCTAAATGCGGTT
The DNA here is from genome assembly GCF_019279795.1 of Protopterus annectens. Classification (NCBI taxonomy): domain Eukaryota; kingdom Metazoa; phylum Chordata; order Ceratodontiformes; family Protopteridae; genus Protopterus; species Protopterus annectens. Next base: position 1,108,454,511 of record NC_056748.1, read on the forward strand.
TGATATTTTTACTGCTATATTTTTTCTGTGTTTTATATTTTCTCTTCCCCAGAATGTGCCGTGGCTTGCCTGAATTCTAAAACTTTTCACTTTCCCCTTCCTGGCCCGGTGGACACCCTCCAACCTGTACATCAGGACTTTAGAGGAACATCGGCCTGCGCCATCGTCCATTCTTTCCTGCTGCAGTTCACTTAAGATTGAATGCATTGCTGTTGTATCATCAGTGTGTCAGTGTAGCCTGGCTTCTAGAGTTCAGATAAGTACCCACTGAGGAAAGTATTTCATCTGTTTTTACTGTTCTTTGTATTCTAGCTAGGTTTAGCTTTCTGTATTGAGACTAGATGTCACAGTCTAAATAAGAGTTTCATAATTGTATTAGGTGTGCATAAACAAACCCCCTATGATGCTTTCCCTAAATTCATTTTCCTTTTCACTGTTTTTATTTCTATGGTGGGCTCCTCTTCTTTCATCATAGGCTGTGTCAGAGGCAGTACAGCTTCTGTGTGGTTTTCTTCATTTGAGAAGCTGCTGGAAGTACTCCTTCCATCTGTTATTTATGTCTTGTGCACAGGTGAGCAGGTTGTTTCTGACAATCCCTTATGAAGGGTGTCCGACTATCTTCTTTATCTTTGTCATGCTATCTGATATAGTTCCTTTGCGCTATCCACTGAGTCACTTTCCAGAAGCTGGTAGAGTGCCTTTGATGTCTGTCCTTTGCTATTGCATCTCCTCTCATAGCCTGTTTAACCAAACAGTACTCCTTGCCTGGTCCATCTTTTCTGTCTCCCACTTTTTCCTGCACTCCTTTCTGTGACTTCTTGGACTTCTACATTTCACCTCCAGCTTTCCTTATGGACCTTATTTCCACACCTGACACCTCTTTCCTCTTCTTCTTGAGATGCTAGAACCCTGAATAATTCCTTGAACTGTTTTCCTTTCTCTCCATTCAACTTCAAGATCTTCAACCTGGTCTCTGTTGTCCTTAGAGCCTTATCTGACCTCTGCTTTGTGCTGATTGTGGCAACCAGTAGTTTATGTTGTGTCTGACTGTTTCACTGGGGATGACTTTGCCACCACTGATTCTATTTGATCTTGTAACTTCCTCTCTTGCTGAACCATGTGTTGCTACTGTCAAGCTGTTTGCCAGACAGATGTCTAGGTTCAGACAGATGTCTAGGTTCAGACAGATGTCTAGATTATCCTCTCCTTGTTTGTTCCTGTTGCTCCACCGATGTGGACCCGGGCAGTCCTCATATCCTGTTCTGTCTGTCTGTCCCAATATGTGCATTTAGATCACCCATTGTCTACACCATTTCATGTTGTCCTGCTTTATCTACTAGGTCCTGCAGCTGCTGTCTGAATGCACTCTTACTATCATAAACCTGTTTTCAGTCAAAGGCTGAGATAGACTACTGCTTTGTCATTAGGCTGGAGTCTGCCACAATTCTGTCACTAATTCTGATGACATCTGTCACTGCCTTCTGCAGCCTGTCCAACACTATTTCTAGCCTGTCTTCCTCCTGAGTAATACACTCTGGATCCCAAGATAAGTGGCTTTTTCTGCAGTGCTGTTCCATCTTATCTTCTGGATACATAGGATGTCCAGCCTCCTCCTTGCCATCATGTCATCCACTTCCAAGCTGCATCCTGTTAAGGAACCTACAGTGAATGTAGCAATTCTTAGTTCTTGTTTGGCAGGTTGATTAGTTTTACATTTGCTTTCACTCAACAGAGCTATCGCAGGTAACTAAAGCTGGTCAACTGAAAACTGGCCGGCCAGAAGCTTATTGACCCAGGGATGCTGTGCTTTGTGGTAGGCACACTGGTCAAAAGGGGCACATATACCCCCTCCCACTGTTTACATGTGTCCCAGGTTTAGGTTGAGTCCTCAATCAGCTTATCACTGCCAAATACCCATGTCCATTTGGTGACATTAGTCAATACATTGAAATCACCTACAGCCATATTTTTACACCAGTCAGTGGCTAGCCCTACCACAGTGCTCCGTCTGTGATCAGTGTTCTGTCTCGAGGATACTACGCATCACAGTAGATGCTCAAAGCGGTTAGTCTGTATAACTCTTCCCCCTATAGGGCACCATTTATTGTCTGCTGCTGTCCACTGCTCCATTCTTGTGTGAATTTGAGATGGGAACATCCAGTGTGTTTTTTACCACTGAGACATGGGGAAAACATGCAGATTCCAAACAGCCATTGGCTGGAGGTCAGGATCGAATTTTGCACCTTGTGCATGGGAGGCAAAGACCTTAACCATCATGCCGTCTGGTCTCTAATAAACAAAGTCATAAGTGCCTTTATAAAAACCCATTGTCTAATCCAGAAGCGGTATCCATATAGTCTAGAAAGGTGACTATTGTAGCTCCTACAAAGAGTACATTTCCCAATGCCATTGAGGGCAAGATTCTCAACAGATTTGAGAAGAAAATGGACACCACTGTTACTCTGGCCATCATGACCCTTAATTGTGAAACTGACATGCTGGAACACCAGGGGAATGTCCTGTAATAATAATACAGGACAATTACCTGAAAGGGGAAGTGCTTTATTTAAGCATCCTGTGGACCCAGTTTGCCAAGCACTCCATAAAATGTGAATATGATTCTATGGGCACATCATTCCGGGCAGCACATATGGGGTCAACATTAAGCTGGCTAAGGGCACAGCCAATGCCAGAGCATACAAAAGCAGAACTCCTTAATGCTTCATTGGATAAGGTGCTTTTCTTTGCCCCCTACAAAGAAGTCACTCAGACTGGAGGTAAAAAGCTGCTCCACATTTAGTAGGTCAGCCTCCCCAAACCACGACTGAAAGAAGCAAAGCAAAAGTAAGAAAGGCTGCTACAAGAAGAAATTGCAAGCAGACCATAAAGGAAAGCCTTGGGGCCCTCATGGCCACCCCAGAGATGGAACAGTTATTATTCATCCAGGCTTACCCCTCCCTTACTCACTCTGCACACATTAGTTACTTTACTTACAGAATTAGTATTTAATAATCTGATCTTCTGATCATTTCTGATGCCATGCACATTTACTTGAATCATGCAAGTGACCAAATTCGCAAGTTCTTTAAATCTGTAACATAACAATAAGTAGACTTGGGGATCTTTCACCTGCATGGAGAAGTGAATACTTCACATATTCTTCCTTGTTTCAGAGTAATTCTGAAACTGTATTTTATTACTGCAGTATTCTTCTTTCTAAAACTCAAATGTTCTGTAAAAGTTTAGGGCCTCTTCCCGTGTGACATGTAGGTTTGCAGTGCATTGTATCTTTTCATGGGTCTTTCAAATTTTTCTCTTAGTTGGGAGTAAACTGAATTTCTGGATCCACGGTTTTCAGCTTTTAAATCTCTCTGAATATAGAGATTCAGGGCAGCTACAGATGGAGTATTTCTCAAAGGAAATATGAAACACATTTTTTTTTACTTTTAACACCATGTTTTATTTGTATATTCAGGGTTGCTTAAATAAAATGGACTCCATATGTCTGTGTCGAGCTTCTTTAGTATGTAATTCTGACAACAGAGCGATACTGGATACTGGTGCACATAATTTGCATTCTGGCCTATAGCCTAGACTGGAGGCATCAAATTTTGTAAAGCTATACCTGTCATGATGACCTTGTAAACCTTGGCTATTCTTGGGGAAAAAAACTTATTCTGGCTGTGGTGTTGTATGCAAAAAGATAAAAATAGGCTGCTGGTCTGGCTCCCCTTACTGAAAAAAGGGACTGGAGGGTTTGATGGAAAATTTCTAATGGGTTATGTTTTCCCAGGTTATCGTGGCTGAAGAGATTTATTGGCTGGGTGTCCTGAAATGTTTGTGGGAAGTGACAGGACATTAGATAGAGCTCATTGCACATTTTGACTGAGAACAACTACTTTTGGAAAGTCTGTAGTAGTACATTAAAGCTACTAAGCTACTCTCAACACTTTTACAGAAGAGGAACAGCAAAATATATAGAAGGGTTTGCCCTTGCTTTCACAATATACCAAGAGTTATCCAAGAGTCCTTGGGGTTCTCTTTCTAGCAGTAGTGTTCATAGGAACATTACATTGGATCTGGTAAGATTGGGGCTGTAAATAGACCTGCAGTAAGCATATGTTTGGAAACTGCTGAGACACTGAAATAGCTTGTGGGAGAAGGCCTTGAGCAGCTTGGCACAGGCCCAGCAAAAATTACTGTACAATAAGATCACAAAGCCTAAGCTTTGAGAATCACAGCCCTGATCTCGTTCAGGAAAAACACCTGCATCATACAAGGCAGTAAGATCAATAAAGAGTATCGGTTATGATTAGGAAAAAGTGATGCACAAGTCCAAAAATTATGGAACTTTGTCTGCCTGGAATGATGTGATGGTTTAATTTTATTGTCTTGGACAAGGACTCAAGAAGAGTCTATTCTGGACAAGATGAAAGAAAGCAGTCAAACCTTGTGTGTAGGCATTTAAGTGGTCATTTTCACAAATCTTGACCACCCCATGGTGTTTAGTACCACATCTGAAACAATCAATGCATTCTGCAGAAGTTTAAAGGTGTAACAGTCTGTCAGATGTTCTCATAAGACATCTGGATGGGAGGTGAAGGAGAATCTAGATTTAGGTGTATATCAGCAACCACAAAATAATTCAAGAACAGATGCACTTGTATAGCTAAATTGGAAGCAAAGCTCTCTTCACCCAAGACTGGACTAGACAGTCAAGAGGAGATGGTAAACACTTGCATCACACCACACTCATCACATAGTCCCTCAAAACTTACACCACCAAAACAGGCACATAGAAACACAAAACACATACCTACATTTGCGGAGGCTCTCGATAAAAATCTGCCCAAGCAACAGAGCCCTCCAAAGCAGAAATGAACACAACCTCCACCCCCCAACACAACCCAAATGACACAGCCCACAAACTCAGTGTGCCACTCAACCACAGCCCATAAGGCATAACAACTTACCCAACACTCTAGTCATTGGAGACTCTGTAATCATGCACACTGATGTTCCACTCACCAGGCTAAACAAGGAGAAAGTTACCATCAGCTGCCTGTCGGGTGCCAGGATACGCCACGTAACGCACGCACTCTGGTCACTCCACAACAAGTACAAATATGACTCTGTCATTATCCATGTTGGTGTGAATGATCGGAGATGTACCTCCCTGGACTACATGAAAAGAGACATAGAGGAGTTCTCCGATCTTGTAGGCCAAGCAGGTATGACCCTAGCCCCTAATAGCATCCTGCCATTACCAAGAATGATACCACAGTACAAGGACAAAATGTTTGACTTCAACAATTGGCTAAGCGTCTGGTGTCATTCTAAGGGAATCCAGTATCTGTCTGCCTGGGATGACATGATTGACAGACCATGATGCTTTGCCAGAGATGACCTTCACCTGTTGCCCTTGGGATTCCGGATACTGGCTAAGGCTCTTGCCACCCCTATAGTGCCTTTTTTAGGCAAGGTTCAAATGACAAATTCACCACTGTAACAGGTACAGGCAAGCAAACTCGGAGGGTAATGCTACTTGATGCTAAAAGTCTAAACCGAGGCATTCCTTAAAATGGAGAACATCAACATCTGTGCAGTGTCAGAGACCTGGTTCAAGGCTCCAGAGAGCACCCCTGCATTACCAGGCTATAATTCATATCACACCTTTTGGCCACCTCACCTGGACCGAAACACTAAAGGCGGAGGCGTGTCCATATTTATTAAGGATACCCACACCTCCAGGCTAGTTGCTCAGCATAATGCATTTGAGATTATCCAAGTGCAACTAACTCTGGGCAAGACCGCAGTCCAAATGTAGCTACAGATCCCCCACCATGCCCCAGGATTCCCACTGCTCATTTCTAGATAAACTGGAAAATATTAGGGTGTACAACCCAACACCCTAATAATGGGCGATTTCAACTACCCTACCATTAACTGGGAAAACTACTCCAGTGCCAACTCTTTTGCTCAACGTTTTCTGGATTTCATAAATTCCAATGCCTTGGATCAACTTATCCACACCCCCACCAGGGGCAGCAATATCCTAGACCTGGTCATTGCCAACATGGGTGACCAGTGTTCGACACCAAAGGTCAGATCCGACCATCGGCTGATCACCCTAGACATCTCGTCCCCACCCCCACTCGGGAAACTGCCGTAAAAAATTTCTCCAAAGCCAACTTCACATTTCTTAAGACATAAGTGGCAAATTTCACGACACCCATGCAGACGGACAGTAGAGGTACGACTGCTGAATCCCACACAATTGCACTTTATAAGCACTTACACGAGTGCATGGATCCTGCTATCCCTAACAGAACTAAGATGCTATCCTCCAAAAAAATGAAGCCAATCTGGTGGTCCTCTGCCATAAACAAACTCTACAACAGAAGAAAAAAACTGTTGCAGAAAAGAGTAAAATCCCATGATTGGAGGAACTCCCTGGTCAGTCTCAGTAAGAAGCTGAGATCCCTCATAAAATCCTCCAAAGCTAGTTATGAAAACAAAATTGCCACCGATTCTAAAGACAACCACAAAGCATTCTATAGCTATGTCAAGAATCTCAATGGCAACATTCAGATATGCTCTGAGTTACAGCACAACGGCACTAAATATACAGAACCAACTGATATTGCCAACATACTGGCAGATAGGTTCACTGCTAATTTTAGCCCCCTCTCACCCCCTAAAGGGTCCATCTCTATACCGGAAGAATGCAAAGTTCCTGTATTCACGGCTGCAGAGGTAAAAACCACACTCTCCAAAGCCAAGAACACAGCATCCATGGGACCTGATAACATCTCAGGTTACGTTCTATATGAACTGCAGAATAAACTGGCACCCCACCTAAGTACTATGTTCAATCATAGCCTCACGTCAGGCTTTGTGCCCACTGAATGACACACGGCGACGGATGTTCTTCGTGTTTCACTGTTGCAGTCATAACATTTGGGTTATCTGCCTGCAGGTAGCCCTCAGCCGGCCTCATTATCAAAGTCTTGGGTCTTGCATCGGATGCTGTCTCTTCTTCCATGACGTCAGGTAGTCAGGGGTATAAAGCATGCAGCCGACACCATTACATCAGTCTTTCTTGCCGCACAGTGCCTGATGCAGAAGCAGTTCACAAGTGTCGGTCAGCCGGCCGACACCTGAAATTTTCATTTTCGAGTTTCAGAACCGAAGTCTTCAGAAAAGCTAAGTACCCCATTGGGGATCCTTTTTCTTGCTCTAAACTGATGTCAGTAAAAGTTAACAATTGTATTACATGTGGAAAGCAAATACCTCATAAAGATTTTCATTCCTAATGTATTTCTTGCCTAGGCCCAGACCACGATGTCCCTCGGTGTTGGTTTTGTGCCTTATTCAATCCTCGAACTATTCGTCGTCGGTCCATTTTTGCAGCAAACTATTTCGGTACTCAGCTTAATTATCCAGAAATGGCATCGGTAAACCACCCAACTACCGACATTCCGAAAAAACATAAAGATAGAGACAGATCGCTTAGATCCAAAGCTGCCGACAATGCTTCAGTTAAGATAGTCGCCAGTTCCCCGGTACTCAGTGAGGTGCTTTCGCAGCCCCTAATATCCGCTACTTCAGATTGGCAGGCCTCTACTGAGACCCATTCAGAGTCTGGTATGCCGCAAGATGCTTCTTCGACTATGGAACCTGTGGATGTCTCTACCTTGGATGGGTCTGGAGCCGCTGTGCAGGCACCGGCATCTGAGGGTGTATTCAGGTCTACCGACTTGCATTTCAAACCGATGCCATCTTCTTCTTCAAGGCCTAAAACTCGACCCATGCCTAGAAACCTGACGTCCACACTGCATGGTCAGGCCCATATGCCTAAAAAACTAATGATAAGAATGGCTGAAGACCTTATTACTCTAATTAGGGGAAGCCAGTCTTCTCCCTCTAAGAGACCTAGAACTGATTTTCCTTCCTGTTCTTCTGATCAGGATTCTGATATTTATGTTTCTTCTGATGACTGGGATTTGCCCTTATCTACCTATGAGGATTCTGATGCAGAAGACTCCATGCCCTCTGCTTCCCCTCCAGAAGACTTCTCTTTTGGTTTAACCTTGCACACTCTTAGGGAGCATTTCTGCTGGGAAATCCAGGATTACTCTGACTCCAAAAAGAGGCTTTCGGAATTCTTACTTCTACCTCAACAGAGGCCTTTAGCTATCCCTCCTGTACTGGGCATTGTAGATGATGCCTTCTTGGAATCTAGCCTGGCCCCAGACAACACTACCTCCGGCTCCCAGAAAACCTGACTGGTACTACAGAGTACCTGACTCTCACAAGTTCCTCTTTAAGAATCCTACTGTGGACTGAGAGACCATTACATAGGGACCCAAATGCATTAAGGCTACTACTGCCAAAAACCCTACCCCCTCTGATAGATATTCCAGGGCCTTGGACAGATGGGGTAAGAAGGTATATACTTCTGCTACTTTGGCCATTAGAGCTTTAAACTGCCAGTTTCATATGTTTGGTATCAGCAGTATACTATTGGACTACTTAAACAGAAAATGATGTTGATTCCTGATTGTCCTGAAAATAAAAAATTACAGGATTTAATGCATTCTGCGGAACAAATTGGTAAACATACGTTGCAATGTGGTTTTTGTCTCTTTAGAAGCATTTTGCAGTGCTGCTGTCACTGGGTCTGTTCTTAGAAGGCATGCTTGGCTTAAGGAGCAAAATTTACCAAATCATGTTAAAGCTAAATTACTGGAAAGCTTAAACCAGGACCGCCTGTTTGGCAACAAAGCAGAAGAAGTACTTTAAAGGATGGAGGAAAAAGCTAAATCTATGCAAACTGTTAAAGATTTCCTACAAATACAGGCTCCCAGATTTAGTAGACGTTGGCCTTCTAAGAATTGGTCCTTTCCTGTCTCTTCCAGGTCTTCTCAGTCCAAACCCAGAAACAGCAGACCACCTAGGCTACTGTCTCAAGGTACTCACAGGCCTAAGCAGTGGTGGACTCCCACTTCCAAAGCTGGAAGTAGTAAGACACCCCCCTATGGTAAACTTCACAATGACTTAACCTTAAACCTTCCAAGCCCTGCTCAACTGTCTGCCCCCTTAGGGGGAAAGATCACCCTGCATGCAAAAAACTGGGAACTCATTACCCAAGACAAATGGGTTTTAAATATAGTTTCCCAAGGATACAGATTCCACTTCCACTCCTTACGGTTGGCAAGACCTACCCCCAAATCAGTGGGCAGAGGCTCAACAGCAGGTTCTCTCTCTCTCTCTCTTCTAAGTATCAGAGCTATTCAGCCTGTCCCAGCAGAGGAATGGGGACAAGGTTTTTACTCAAGACTTTTCCTGGTACCCAGAAAAGACAACTCCTGGCATCCTATCCTGGACCTGTCTATTCTAAACACATTTTTGGTAATCCCAAAATTCAAAATGCTAACTCTTCATCAGCTGCTTCCCATGCAAGGCAAAAATGCCTGGGTGGCAACATTGGACTTAAAGGAAGCTTACCTGCACATCACAATAAGGGACTTTTGCAGAAAACACCTACGCTTCAGAGCAGGCTACGTGCACTATTTGTTCTCTGCTCTGCCCTTTGGCTTATCTACTGTGCCCAGGGTATTCACAAAGTTCCCAGCTCTAGTCATTGCATTCTGCAGGCAAAGAAATATTTAAATATACCCATACCTGGACGATTGTCTAATTCAGGCAGAAAGCCAGGACATATTATTAAATCATGTGACATTTGTAAAGAAACCACTAACCTCACTGGGGTACACCATAAACGAAAAGAAAAGTCTCACCTAGTACCCTAACAACAAATTGTATTCCTGGGAGCAAGCTTCAACACAACTTCCCAGATGGCCTACCTCACGCCAGAGAAACAAGTTTATTTAACAGCCTACTTCAAACTACTGGACACAAAGACCCAGCTATCTGCAAGGAAAATACTGCAAGCCCTGGGGTTCATGGCCTCTTGCATCCTACTAATTCCATATGCAAGACTGCATATAAGGAAACTACAGTGGTATCTAAAAAGCCTATGGTGTCAACATTCTCAGGACCTGGAATCAATGATCCCTATGATTCCTTGTATAAAGACAGAGTTCTTTTGTGGGCAGAGGCCTGCTACCACAACAAGGGACTGCCATTCACTCTACCCCCTGCCGCCCAAACCCTAACAACAGACCCATCAGACTATGCATGGGGGGCTCACTTGGCAGGGAAGTGCATTCAGGGCAAATGGAACCCGAGTCAAATGCACCTGCATAGCAATCAAAAAGAAATGTTAGCTGTACAGAATTCTCTTACAGCCTTCAAGGACCATGTTCTTCCAGGACAATTATTGGTAAAGACAGACAACACCACTGTTATGTGTTACATAAACAAGCAGGGGGGAACCCACTCGTACCCTCTTTGCAGACTAGCCATGGCTCTGTGGAACAAGCCTTGAGCTACTAAGTGCACCTACAAGCTCAATACCTGCCAGGCAAGCTAAATTCACTAACAGATGACCTAAGCAGAAATCTCATGGACCCACACGAGTGGAAACTGAAACCAAAGATATTCAACATTTTGAGAAACAAATGGGGGTGCCCAGAGATAGACCTGTTTGCCTCCACTCAGAACTACCAATCAGACAAATTCTGCACAAGGACTCCCCACAGACAAGCTTGGAAAGTCGATGCCCTGTCCTTCACCTGGGAAATCCTCTCAGTTTATGCCTTCCCCCTCTGCCTCTCCTCTTGAAAGTTCTGCTAATGATCAAACAGGACAAGCCAAGGACAATTCTCATTGCACCAGATGGGCCACGCCAACACTGGTACCCCCTCTTGCGCAGTGTGCCACTGCTGGAACCATGGCACCTGCCTCAGACCCCTTCCCTGCTGTCCCAGCAGGAGTGCCAGAGTCTGCACCCTTAGCTTCAAACCCTGAATCTTGCAGCCTGGCTAATTACCTGAGCTCTCCAATACCCTCCCTCAGTAAGCAAGTGCTGGATGTCATTCTGGAAGCAAGGAGGCCTAGTACTAGAAAATCCTATGCTGAAAAGTGGAAAATATACTGTTCCTGGAGCCAGACTCAGGGGATGCGCACAACAGTGCCCAGCTTACCGCATATTCTTCAATACTTAACAGAGATGCTTCACAAGGGCCTTTCCTTCTCATCTATTAAAATTCATGCCTCAGCCATTTCAGCACATTACAATACTGAGCCACCCCTCTTCTCTTACCCCCTTTTGAAACAATTCCTCAGAGGGGCCAAAAATTTAAGACCACCCAGGAGAGCCCCTACACCAGCCTGGGACCTTAACTTTGTATTGGAAAAGCTCACTCTACCTCCTTTTGAGCCAGCGGCAACTGCATAGATGAAATTCCTTTCTTGGAAAACAGCATTTCTTGTAGCCGTCACTTCAGCAAGAAGAGTGTCTGAATTACAGGCCGTCATGGCAGTGGAGCCCTTCATCATCTTCCATGCAGACAGGGTGTCCCTCAGGACCAGTCCTTCCTTTATGCCCAAGGTGGTATCCAGTGTGGCCCTTAATCAGTCCATTCATTTGCCAACCTTCTTTTCTAATCCACAGAACAAAGGGGAATGAATACTGCACTCCTTGGACATGCACAGACAACTTAGATTTTATTTGGACAGGACTAAGCCTATCAGGAAAACTGAACAGCTGCTAGTTGCCTTTGCTGCAGGGGCAGAGGGGAAGGCCATTTCAAAGCAAACCATTTCTAAGTGGAAAGGCCATTGCATTAATTTCTGCTATAAGCACCATGGAAAACCTACCCCACAGGGGATAAGATCACATTTCATCAGGGCTGCATCTACTTCAACAGCCTTTCTCAGGGGTGTTCCCACTAGGGGCATCCTAGAAGCTGCTTCCTGAAGCTCTGTACATATCTTCATCAAGCATTACCACTTGCCTATTTTTTCTAAATCCAGAGCTGGTTTTGCCACTGCAGTCTTGCAGGGCTTAATAGCTGGTCCTAATGCTTTCTAACTGCCTCCTCCCTTCTTTAGCTTTGGGAATTTACCCAAATGTAATGACTGCAACAGTGAAACACGAAGAACATAGTACAGTTGTGTACACTTACCATACATGTAGATGTTCAAGTGTATTCACTGTTGCAGTCCTGGTTACTCTCCCTCCAGCCCCCTGACATCTATTGGCTATACCTTTCTTCTTCTTTACTGTATTTAAGCTTTCTGGTGTATTTGGTTTTTGTTGGAGGTGTAACCTTGTATATAATTGCTTCCCATTATGGAGGCACCTGACATCTGGGGCAAAAAAAACTGATTTAATGGCATCTGTTGCATGCTTTATACCCCTGACTACCTGACGTCATGGAAGAAGAGACAGCATCTGACGCAGGACCCAAGACTTTGTTAATCAGGCCAGCTGAGGGCTACCTGCAGGCAGATAACCCAAATGTAATGACTGCAACAGTGAATACACTCGAACTTCTACAATTATGGTAAGTGCACACAATTGTACTTTATCCCACTCCACAAAGGGGGAGCCACCACGGACCCTAGGAACTACCGCCCCATTAGCCTGACGAGCCTGGTCTGCAAGGCTGTGGAATGTATCATCATGGAACTTATAAACAAAGACATTGGTAATCTCCAAACTCTGGACTCCACCCAGTTCGGGTTTGTAAAAGGCAGATCATATCTCCTAAACCTGATAGCTTCTTTGAAGCAGTCACCAAAGCCGTAGACGAGGGTAAGGTGGTTCACACAGCCTTTCTAGGTCTTGCCAAGGCTTTCAACACCATCCCTAAATCTGGAATTATAGATAAACGCTCTAAACTAGGTATAAATCCCTATGTCACAAGATGGGTTGCCAACTGGCTCACTGACAGAATCCACACTGTGAACGTAGCAGACTCCAAATCCGACTTCAGACCAGTGACAAGTGGAGTACCACAGGGCTCAGTCCTGGGTCCTCTCCTGTTTGGTATCTACTTCTCTGAAGTACAGTCTAACACAGAAGGTCTTTGGCTAACAAAGTTTGCAGATGACTGCAAACTAGGAGCAGTGATCCAAACTCCTAACAGTGTGAACATCCTGCAAAAGGGCCTCACTGAGACAGATGCCTGGTGTCAAAGCTATGACCTCAAGCTCAATGCCAAAAAGTGCACTGTCATCCTCTTTGGTAACAACTCTGTAACCATGAACTACCACATTGGTGGTAGTAAACTTAACACCAAAAGTGTGATGAGACCTTGGGACACAGGTGGACAGTAGTCTCTCCTTTGATAATCACATCGCCACAGTAGTCAGGAAATCCTTCTACGTGGCACACCTCATCACAAAAGGTTTCTCATCCAGGAAAAAAGAGGTCATTGTTCCCCTATACTTGTCACTCATTAGACCCATTATAGAGTACAACGCCCCTTTTGGTATGTACCTCACAAGACATCTACAACAACTGGAAAGACCTCAGAAATACCTCACAAAGGATTATCGGCCTCAAACAGATGCCCTCTGCAGACTTTCTCAAACTCCAGCTTTACTCCGTCGCATATCACCTACTCAGAGGCGATCTCTGCCTAACATACAATGTCAAGCCCAGAGCTGTTGGGACATGCTCCACTTAAAGAAATCCCAATCCCTCTGAGCTACACACTCCCCACAATAAACAGAACATGCTGGAGGGATAGATTCCTGTCCCAGAGACTTCCCATACTCTGGAACAAACTACCTATCTGTATCAAACAAAGCTCTTCATTAGCACTGTTCAAGAAAAATCTTGATTTGATGGGAAATCAGTTAAATTTATGAAGGCAGTAGTTAAAAATTAAAAACATGACCATATGTTTGACTTTAAAGAACTGTATTATTGTGGAATGGTAGGAGTCATTTAGATAGCCTTATGTGACTCCTGACAATTGTATTATGTGGGAAAACCAAGAAAAGCCATAGGATCATGGGAATCATAGGACATTGCTAGGCTATTGGCCCTGAGGCCCTTACAAGCTTAATTAAGAATTTAGCCCATGTTCCACCAAGGAAAAGGCTATCTGAACATTTGTATGAGATTAAGAAAAGAAAGAAAACAAGTGTACTGTATAACCACATCTAGGAATAAAAAGTCCCTTATAACCCAAGGTGAGAGCCTTTTGGTTATAAAATTTGATAAAAAAGAACTGTTTATGCAAGGTTAAGTTACATGCCGATGCACCCCTAGAATGAATGAATGTGTTTTGAAAATGTAAGCACCTAATTTGTCATTTTTGCAGTACTATTTTCACATGCAGTTTTGTTTGCATGGAGAAAACAATGCTTGTTTATTTTTTGGGGCCTTATTGAAAAAATTCATATTGATATTTATTGCATAACTTTTTTTGCTCCAATATGATTTTAAATTGCGTGTTTTTAACAATATTTATTGATTCAGGTTTATTATTGGTCTTTATTCTATTATTCATAGTCATTTTTACTTTTATTTATACTGTTTAAAGTTTATTATAACTGTTTAAGTGATGAACCCTGTCACATGACTAAATCACCTGACTAAGCATGTTGAATGAGGTTTTCAGTAGATGTTCTTCATCTCACATTGCTGCAGTCCTAACACTTGGGTAGTCCGCTGTCCTCGGTCAGCCCGAATATCAGAGTATAAGGCTGACGTCGGTCAAGGCGCATTTGACTGACATCAGAACGTCAGGGTACAAATGCGCATGACCGACGTCATATCCTCAGTCTTTTTTGCCGCATGGTCCGATGCAGAAGCAGTGTTGCAAGTGCCGTGGCGTTCTGAAATTTTTCGGAGTTTCAGACCGAAGTCAGAGTTGGTTAAGTACCCGTTGGGGAATATTTTGGTTTTCTTGCCTCAGTGATTTACCGGATGTCAGAAAAAGTGAATAACTGTATTTCTTGTGGGAAACAGATACCGCATAGGGATTACCATAATTTGTGTATACCTTGTTTGGGACCTGAGCACGACGTTGTTGGGTGTCGCTTTTGTGCTAGGTTCAATAAACGCACTATTAAGCGAAGATTAGATTGTGCCAGGTTGGTCTTTGGGAAGCGTTGCAATTACAATATGCCGTCGGATGCTCCAACGCCGGCTTTTTCAAAGAAGCGTAAAGACAAGGCAGTCAAACCTAGGTTAGAGGAGTTGTCCGAACCGGACGCCGGTTCTTTAGAGGCGTCAGTGGAACCGGTGGTTCCGACGGAGGCCTCTCTGGAGTCCCAGGGAGAAACTTTACTTTTACAGGATGTGGCCTCCCAGGAGGCAGGTCAGGCTGTTGGGGCTTCTCAGGTAACTGTACTCCCCTCCCTTCCTAAGGTGTCTAGGCCCTCTCTTTCTGCTTCCAGGGCTTCTCCTAGGGGCAGGTCTAGTTTAGCTTCTGTGGGTGTCACTCCTAGTTCTTCAGGTTCTGTGCCCAAGAAGCACATGCTTAAAATGGCAGAAGATTTAATTACTTTAATTAGAGGCTCTATGCCCCCTCCTGATAAGAGGCCTAGGATGGAACCAGTGTTGGGGGATTATGAGCAGGCTTCGGATGTGTCTGAGTCTTCGGCTGAAGACTTGCAGGAGTATTCTCCTTATTCTGATTCGGATGTGGATGATTCTACTCCTTCTGCTTCTCCTCCGGAGGATTTTTCTTTTTCAGAGACTCTTCATTCCATGAGAGAGTATTTTAAATGGGAAGGTCAGGATTTCTCTGATTCCAGGAAAAGGCTTAGGGAATTTTTGTTTTTACTCCAGCATAGGCCTTTGGCTATTCCTCCTGTTCTGAATGTGGTGGAAGATGTGGTTGCAGAGGCTTCTCTGAATCCTGATTCTTTGCCTCCTGCGCCTGTTAAGCCAGATAGGTATTACAGGGTGCCTGAAGCTCATAAGTATCTTTTTAAGAGTCCTAGGGCAGACCCAGAAACTGTTAGCCAGGGGCCTAAGGGTGTTAAGGCTTCTGTTGTCAAGAATCCTGTTCCTGCAGATAAAGAGGCCAGGGCCTTGGATAGGTGGGGCAAGAAAGTTTATACTTCTTCCACTCTAGCCATGAGAGCTTTGAATTGCCAGTTTCACATGTTGAAATATCAAAATTATCTCCTTTCACAATTGAAGTCTAAGGTTGATGCTCTGGCGGAAGGTATTGATTGTAAAGAGTTACAAGATTTAGTGCATGTTTCTGAACAGGTTGGTAAGCATTCTTTGCAATGTGGTTTTGATGCTGTACAGGCCTCGTCTAGGGTGGCTGCTACTGGGTCAGTTCTTCAGGCATGCCTGGCTGAGGGATCAGAATTTATCTGACCATGTTAAAACAGTTTTGGATGCTCCTTTACAATCTGATGTCTTGTTTGGTTCTCCTGTTGAGGCAGTTTTAAAGAAAATGGAGGACAAGGCTAAGTCTATGCAGACTGTTAAAGATTTCTTGCAGGTTCAGCCTCCTAAGTTTAGTAGAAATTGGCCTACTAGGGGTGGGCGTATCCTTCTTTTGATTCCCAGTCTAGGGGTAGATCTAGGCGTGGCAGGGGCAGAGGTCAGGGCTCTTTCAGGCCTAGAACAGGAGTTCTCCTGCACAGTCTTGGTGAGGGCAGGGGTCAGTCCTTTCGTAAGCAGACCCAATGACCTACCTTTTCAGCTGCCAGAACCTTCTCGCCTGGCAGCACCTTTGGGAGGAAGGTTGGCACTTTCAAAGAAAATTGGAGTTTAATTACCCAAGACAGATGGGTATTGGATATCATACACCACGGCTACAGGTTTTATTTCCATACCTTGCCTCCTTTCAAAGGCATGCCAGACATTCCTCCTCAACAAAGAATAGAGGCTCAAAAGCAAATTTCTCTGTTACTCCAATTAGGGGCCATACAGCTGGTTCCTATGTCAGAAAGGGGCCTAGGATTTTATTCTCGCCTGTTCCTAGTACCAAAAAAGGGGAACACGTGGAGACCAATTTTGGATTTATCTATCCTCAACACTTATCTGGACATTCCCAAGTTCAAAATGTTGACGTTACAACAGCTTTTACCTCTGCTGGGCAAGGATCACTGGATGGTAACTTTGGATCTCAAGGAGGCTTACCTCCATGTTCCTATCAGAATAAGTTGCAGGAAATATCTCCGGTTTCGGACTGGGACTTCTCACTATCAGTTCTCTGCATTGCCCTTTGGCTTATCTACTGCGCCCAGAGTATTCACGAAAGTTCTGGCTCCAGTGATAGCTTTCTTCAGGCTAAAAGGAATATATCCTTATTTGGACGATTGCCTGATTCTGGCTCAAGGGAAGGACAAGCTTCTTCAGCATTTGGAATATGTGATAGCAGTGCTAAGATGCCTGGGGTATTCTGTGAACGAAATAAAGTCCAGTCTAGTACCCTCTCAAGACATGTGCTTTCTGGGTGTAAGACTGAATACAGCATCCCAGATGGCCTTTTTAACCCCGGACAAACAAAAGAATCTTTCCCTGTACTTCCATCAACTATCTCTTCAGTCCGGGCTGACTGCAAGGACAGTCCTTCAAGCCTTAGGGTTCATGGCATCTTGTATTCTGGTGCTTCCCAATGCCAAACTGCATATGAGGAAGCTGCAATGGTATCTCAAAAATGTATGGACACAGCACTGCCAGGATCTAGACACTGTCATTCATATAATACCTTGCATTCAAAAGGAATTTTTGTGGTGGGCTCAGGAATGTCACCTAAACAAGGGACTCTCTGTGACCCGGCCAGAGGCGAGTCAGATTTTAACGACAGATGCCTCAGACAAAGCTTGGGGAGCTCATCTAAATGGAAAGTGGATACAAGACAAGTGGCCTGTCAGACTACAGCATCTACATATCAACTTGAAGGAGATGTTAGCAGTCCAGTTTGCATTAATAGCTTTCAAGGATTTACTTCTTCCAGGGCAGGTATTGATTCTAACAGACAACACAACTGTCATGTGGTACATCAACAAGCAAGGGGAACACATTCTTATCCTCTATGCAGGCAAGCAATGATTTTGTGGGAGACTGCTCTCAGTTTGCAACTAAATCTTCAGGCAAGGTTTCTGCCGGAGCACAGAACTCCTTAGCAGATGTATTAAGCAGGCAAATCATGGATCCCCACGGTGAAAACTGGATCTTCATGTATTTCAGAAATTGACAGTGTCATGGGGAACTCCAGACATAGATCTGTTCGCTTCTCCACTAAACCACCAGCTGCCAAAGTTTTGCACAAAGGTTTCATCCCACAGCTTGGAAAGTGGATGCTCTTTCTTTCAGTTGGAAAAATCTTCATGTGTATGCCTTTCCACCTCTGCCTCTCCTCCCAAAGGTACTTCTGAAGGTCAGACAGGACAAGCCAAGGATGATTTTGATAGCTCCAGATTGGCCTCGACAGCACTGGTACCCATTACTGAGAAGTCTGGTACGGAAGCCTCCATGGCCTTTGCCTTTGATTCCACACCTGTTGTCCCAGGAGAACAGTCATTTGCTCAATGTCAAACTTCACTCTCTTCACCTAACAGCCTGGCATATTCTGTTTTGAACCATAGAGGGTCTCATCTTCCACAACAAGTTTTGAATGTGATTTTGGAAGCTAGAAGGCCTAGTACAAGGAAAGTGTACGCAGATAAATGGAAGAGATTTTTATTTTGGAGTGCAGCAAAAGATTTGGATGTTTCTGAGCCTAATTTAGGTGTGGCTCTTCAATATCTTACGGAGTTATTGGACAAAGGTTTGTCCTTCTCTTCTATTAAGATTCATGCTGCAGCAATTTCAGCTCACTATGACTGTGACCCACCATTGTTTTCTCATCCTTTGTTCAAGCAATTTCTTAGAGGGGCAAAGAATATAAGACCCCCACGAAGAGCTCCTACTCCTGCTTGGGATCTCAATTTTGTGTTGGAGAAACTCACTCTACAACCTTTTGAGCCTGCAGCTACTGCTGAGTTGAAATATTTGTCATGGAAGACTGCTTTTTTGTTGGCCTCTGCAAGAAGGGTTTCTGAATTGCAGGCCCTTATGGCAGTTGAGCCTTTCTTGATTTTCCATAAGGATAGGGTATCTTTACGTACTAATCCTTCCTTTATGTCCAAAGTGGTCTCTAGTGTGGCTTTAAACCAAACTATTCATTTGCCTACTTTTTATGCAAATCCCCAAAATAAAGGGGAAAAGATTTTGCACACTTTGGATGTACACAGGCAGTTGAGATATTATTTGGACAGAACTAAAGGGTTCAGGCAGTCTCAGCAGTTATTAGTTTCTTTTGCTTTATGTTCTCAGGGCAAGCCCGTGTCAAAACAAACTATTTCTAAGTGGATTGGGTTTTGCATTGCTTTCTGTTATTCCCATCATGGCAAAGAGATTCCAGCTGGGATTAGGCCTCATTCCACTAGGGCTACTGCCACTTCAACAGTTTTTTTGAGAGGGGTGGCAACTAAGGATATTTTGGAGGCAGCTACTTGGAGTTCAGTGCATACTTTTTCTAGGCATTACCACCTTCCACTGTACTCTAAATCCAGGGCTGGGTTTGCCACGGCTGTATTGCAGGGCATTTTGGCAGCGCCTGCTTCATTATAGTTAGCCATCCTCCCTTACCTCTGCTTTGGGATTCTACCCAAGTGTTAGGACTGCAGCAATGTGAGATGAAGAACATAGTACAGTTTTGTACCTACCATAAATGTAGATGTTCGAAGATCCACATTGCTGCAGTCCAATTTACCCTCCCTCCTTCCCCTCTGTAGTTTGAGGCGGTTGTGTGGGCTGGGTTATCAAGCTGAGGTATATGGTATATTGTATATATTGTACATAGTTTTTGTGTTAGGTTGGTTGGTTGTTTGGTTGTTGTCTATGGGTTTTGACCTTTCTTTTTAGGGTCTTCTGACATCTGGGGCAAGAAAAGACTGAGGATATGACGTCGGTCATGCGCATTTGTACCCTGACGTTCTGATGTCAGTCAAATGCGCCTTGACCGACGTCAGCCTTATACTCTGATATTCGGGCCGACCGAGGACAGCGGACTACCCAAGTGTTAGGACTGCAGCAATGTGGATCTTCGAACATCTACATTTATGGTAGGTACAAAACTGTACTTTCTGACGTCCTGTTGGAGGATGAAACTGTGTAACTAGTGGAGTTAATAAAACTTGTTTTTTGGGTATTTTATCTGTGTGAACACTGATCCTGTAACAGATATTGCACCTGCATTGCTTCTGGTTTTGGTTCTGTTTCTGCAAGTCTGGCCAAGATTTTGATTCTGTTATTTCCATGAGCTGTTGGACTGTTTACATCATGTTTATTTTATTCTGCAAGACACTAGATGTCCTTCTATTCACTTTCTGCAGTGTTCTTCACTTGGGATACAGTCTACCAGTAGATGGCCTGACAGCCAGTATACAAACGTCTTTACTACTATAGGTACATGGTATGTTGCACGTAGGCTGTAGTTGGATGTAGGCCATAAAAGTACATGTGCACGTACCATCCCCTAACTTTTCTGCCGCCAGTCAGAATGCCGTTCCGAGCATCGGTCTGATCATTTCCAATGTTTGCGATTCAACATTTTCAGATAAGTGGCCCATTGGGGAATGTTTTTTTTTCTCTTCTATGGTTTTGGTACGTCATCCAGAAAGTACCAGTGTGGAAGACAAATTCCACGTAAGGATACCCATACCCAGTGTCTCTTTTGTGTAGGCCCTGACCACGACCACAAGTTGTGAAGTATTTGTCAGTCCTTTGTTCCCAAGATCCTTAGAAGTAGACTTTTCTCTCTCGCTATCTATCTTGAAAACCAACGGCTTAAACTATTAGCTAAGCGCATGGAAGGTACCTAGGCATCCAAAGCAAGCCATCGAAGCACAAGGCAAAGAAACCTCAGCCTACACCTTGCACTGAACCTCTGCCATCCAAAGTATCTCCCGCAGTGTTTGTCAGCTTGGAAGCACGTCCAGTTTCTGGTATGAATCATAGGCCGAATCCAGTTCTAAGGTTGCCTTGACTTCGGCTGCGAGCATGTCTCTGGAGGTGGAACAGACATCTGATCAGGACATTAATGGGGGAACCAAGGCTTGAATGCATCGACCAAGGCTTGAATGCATTGAGGGCCCTAGGGGGTTAACACGCACTTCAGCGACTGAAGACATCAACCCTGAAACCTTTGCAAACAGACTATCATCCAGTTTTCCGTTGCATAAGATAATGTCCCCTGCTATTGCATTTAGTTACTTGTAACACATTGCACTCAAGTTACCTGGCACTTGCTCACTAAAGCAATTATATAAGTCAGCACTAAAAATTAAAAGCACTACACCCTTACTCCCCACTGGCCCTTGTTTTCAATTAAGGATTTCCCAATATTATTCTAGCATGTCCAAAGGTCAGTTGTCAATCTCCTCTCCGGTCCAGCTGGTGAATCTGGGAATCTTGAGGCAATGTTATAACTGCCTCATGTACACAGACAACCCTCTCCTCCTCCCACATAACACAAATACTTGCGAGATGCAGCTATTTAGCCAAACTGGAGGCTGAGCTCTCTCAACTCAGGACTGGCAAGACCAGACAGGAGGAGAAGGCAACTACACACACCACAAAACCAGCCTCACATAATGCTACCACTCCACTGAATCAAACACATAAACACACAAAGACATTCTCGGAGGCTCTGAGTAAAAGTTACCTAAACAGCAGAGGCCTCCAAAGCAGACACCCAAACAACTGCTACCTCAAGACACCCCACAAGCAACACATAAACCACAAAAGCAGTGTGCAAAGCAGTCACAGCCCTTAAGGCCAAATACAACACCAAACATACTTGTCATAGGTAACTCCATAGTCAGACACACTGACGTCCCACTCACCAGGCTGAACAAGGAGAGGGTCACAGTAAGCTGCCTATCGGGCGCTAGAATCCGCCACATAACACAAGCACTGGTCACTCCACGGCAAGTACAAATATGACACAGTCATTGTCCATGCTGGTGTGAACGACCTGAGGCGTACCTCCCTGGACTACATGAAAAGAGACATAGAGGAGCTCTCTGATTATGTAGCCCAGGCAGGTATGACCCTAACCCTGAGCAGTATCCTTCCTTCACCAAGAATGATGCCACAATATAGAGACAAGATGATCAGCTTTAACAATGGGCTTAATGTCTGGTGTCATTCAAAGGATGCAGTGTCTGTCTGCCTGGGATGACATGCTTGACAAGCCACGCTGCTTCGCAAGGGCGGCTTGCACCTGTCACCCTGGGATTCGGATATTGGCTAAGGCTCTTGCCACCCCATAGTGCCTTTTTAGGCAAGGCTCAAATTCTAAACCTACCACCCTAGAAAACAAAATGGGAAGAAACTGAGGGTAATGCTGCTCAATGCCAGAAGTCTAAATCTCAAAATGCACGCACCGAGGCCCTTCTCAGTATGGAGAACATCGATGTCTGTGCTGTAACTGAAACCTGGTTCAAGGCTCCTGAGAGCACCCCGGCACTATTAGGTTTTACCTCATATCATGCGTTCGGCCCCAAAACCCGGACCACACCACAAAAGGAGGGGTGTATCCATATTCATAAAGGATACCCACACCTCCAGGTTGGTGGCAACGCACTAAGCTCGGAAACCATCCAGGTGCAACTAACCATAGGCAAAACTGCTCTACAAATTGTAGCATGCTACAGGCCACCCTCTCAAACTCAGGAACCCCACACAGCCTTCCTGAAGACACTGGAGGGTATAAATGTATCTCCAAACACCATCATATTGGGTGACTTCAACTACCGAATATAGACTGGGAACATTACTCAAGCCCTAACTTTCTAGCCCAACGGTTCCTGGAGTTCATAAATTAAATGCCATGGAACAGCTAGTCACTGTTCCCACGAGGAGAAAATATACTAGATCTCATTGTCACAAACATGGGGACAAAATGCTCCACACCGAAGTATATCCCTCATTGGTGAGATCTGATCATAAACTAATCTCACTGGAAGTCCACATCCCGCCCCACCCCAAACAAAAGACCATAGTGAAGAACTTCTCTAAAGCAAACTTCACACTACTCAAGACTGGTGTGGTATCCTTCAAGGCCCCTGAGCCAGTGGAAACCACAACCCAAGCTGCGAAGCCCTTACAAATGCCTTCTATGAACACCTCCAGGACTGCATGGATCAGGCAATCCCAAATAAAACCAAGACTCTTTCCACAAAGGGCAAACGTCCAGTCTGGTGGACCCCAGCCATTAACAAACTTTACAATAAGAGGAGAAAGCTATTACATGATAGAACAAAATCCATAAAAGGAAGTCACCCCTGATCATTATTAGTAAAAAATACGAGCACTCATAAAATCAACTAAGGCCAATTTTGAGAGAAAAATTGCCATGGATTCAAAGGACAATCATAAGGCCTTTTTCAGCTATGTTAGGAACCTGGGTGGAAACTCCCAGATATGCTCAGAATTAGTCCAAAATGATACAAAATCACTGAACCCACAGACATTGCCAACATACTGGCAGACAGGTTCAGTGCAAACTTCACCCCTCTCCCCTAAAGGAGAGATAACTATCCCAGCCGAGTGTAGCCTCCCGGACATCTCAAATGCGAGGTGAAAGCTGCTCTCTAAAGCTAAAAACACAGCATCAATGGGACCGGATGGTGTCCCCGGCTGTGTGCTACACGAGCTAAATGAGGAATTAAACCCGCACATAAGGCAGCTGTTTAATCTCAGCCTTACCACAGGATACGTGCCCAAGGAGTGGCGTCGGCAACTGTGGTCCCACTCCACAAAGGCGCCTCACGGACCCTGGTAATTACCGCCCCATAAGCTTAACAAGTCTAGTCTGCAAAGCTATGGAGAGGATCATAATGGAGCTCATAAACAAAGATATAGGGGACTTGCAGACATTGGACCCGACCCAGTTTGGCTTTGTCAAGGGAAGATCATGCCTTTTGAACTTGGTCGACTTCTTGAACAGTCACCAAGGCCATTGATGAGGGAAAGGCAGTCCATACAGCCTACCTTGACCTTGCAAAGGCTTTCACACAATACCCCACTCGGGTATTGTAGAAAAACTTACCAGCTTAAATGTAAACCCATATGTCACAAGATGGGTTGCAAACTGGCTTAAGGACAGAACCCACAGGGTTAGAGTTGCTGGCGCTATGTCAGACTCCAAGCCAGTCACAAGTGGTGTCCCACAGGGCTCGGTCCTTGAGCCCTATTGTTTGGCATCTACTTCAGAAGTACAGGCCAACATGGGAGGACTTTGGTTGACAAAGTTTGCAGACGACTGCAAACTGGGTGCCATAGTGGAAAGTGCATCGGACACGGATATCCTTCAGAAGGGACTCACGGAAACAGATAGCTGGTGCCAGAGCCATGGCCTGAAGTTAAACGCCAAAAAATGTATAGTCATACCCTTCGGGAAAAACAAGGTAACCCCAAGCTACCATATAGGTGGCAATCCACTAAGCACAGAAGAGGTTATCAGGGACCTGGGGACCCAGGTTGACCCCTGCCAATTGTATTATGTGTGAAAACCAAGAAAAGCCGTAGGATCATGGGAATCATAGGACATTGCTAGGCTATTGGCCCTGAGGCCCTTACAAGCTTAGTCAAGAATTTAGCCCATGTTCCACCAAGGAAAAGGCTATCTGAACATTTGTATGAGATTAAGAAAAGAAAGAAAACAAGTGCACTGTATAACCACATCTAGGAATAAAAAGTCCCTTATAACCCAAGGTGGGAGCCTTTGGGTTATAAAATTTGATAAAAAAGAACTCTTTATGCAAGATTAAGTTACATGCTGATGCACCCCTAGAATGAATGAACGTATTTTGAAAATGTAAGCAGCTAATTTGTCATTTTTGCAGTACTATTTTCACATGCAGTTTTGTTTGCATGGAGAAAACAATGCTTGTTTATTTTTTGGGGCCTTATTGAAAAAATTCATATTGATATTTATTGCATAACTTTTTTTGCTCCAATATGATTTTAAATTGCGTGTTTTTAACAATATTTATTGATTCAGGTTTATTATTGGTCTTTATTCTATTATTCATAGTCATTTTTACTTTTATTTATACTGTTTAAAGTTTATTATAACTGTTTAAGTGATGAACTCTGTCACATGACTAAATCACCTGACTAAGCATGTGGAATGAGGTTTGCAGTAGTTCTGACAGCCTGTTGGAGGATGAAACTGTGTAACTAGTGGAGTTAATAAAACTTGTTTTTTGGGTATTTTATCTGTGTGAACACTGATCCTGTAACAGATATTGCACCTGCATTGCTTCTGGTTTTGGTTCTGTTTCTGCAAGTCTGGCCAAGATTTTGATTCTGTTATTTCCATGAGCTGTTAGACTGTTTACATCATGTTTATTTTATTCTGCAAGACACTAGATGTCCTTCTATTCACTTTCTGCAGTGTTCTTCACTTGGGATACAGTCTACCAGTAGATGGCCTGACAGCCAGTATACAAATGTCTTTACTACTGTAGGTACATGGTATGTTGCACGTAGGCTGTAGTTGGATGTAGGCCATAAAAGTACATATGCACGTACCATCCCCTAACTTTTCTGCCGCCAGTCAGAATGCCGTTCTGAGCATCGGTCTGATCATTTCCAATGTTTGCGATTCAACATTTTCAGATAAGTGGCCCATTGGGGAATGTTTTTTTTTCTCTTCTATGGTTTTGGTACGTCATCCAGAAAGTACCAGTGTGGAAGACAAATTCCACGTAAGGACAGCCATACCCAGTGTCTCTTGTGTAGGCCCTGACCACGACCACAAGTTGTGAAGTATTTGTCAGTCCTTTGTTCCCAAGATCCTTAGAAGTAGACTTTTGTCTCTCGCTATCTATCTTGAAAACCAACGGCTTAAACTATTAGCTAAGCGCATGGAAGGTACCTAGGCATCCGAAGCAAGTCATCGAAGCACAAGGCCAAGAAACCTCAGCCTACACCTTGCACTGAACCTCTGCCATCCGAAGTATCTCCCGCAGTGTTTATCAGCTTGGAGGCACGTCCCGTTTCTGGTATGAATCATAGGCCGAATCCAGTTCTAAGGTTGCCTTGACTTCGGCTGCGAGCATGTCTCTGGAGGTGGAACAGACATCTGATCAGGACATTAATGGGGGAACCAAGGCTTGAATGCATCGACCAAGGCTTGAATGCATTGAGGGCCCTAGGGGGTTAACAGGCACTTCAGCGACTGAAGACATCAACCCTGAAACCTCTGCAAACAGACCATCATCCAGTTCTCCGTTGCATAAGATAGTGTCCCCTGCTACGAAAAAACAAAAGACAAAGCATGTAGCCACTCCTAAAGAGGCCACTGCAGATTGGCAGGCCTTGTCTCAGAGCCTATTTCAGGACTTTGTGGCACTTGAGCAGCTTTCCTGTCAGCCTACCCCTACTCCTACCTCTCATCCTTCTCAGAAAAGGGTTAGGGACAATGACTCATCTGATGAATTCTCTTCGGATGAAGAAAAGAGTACTTGGACTACTCCACACAAATTTCTTCTCCTCAGGAATATACCTTTCCTGAAGAGGAGTCAATGGGTGCAGAATCCCCTATGGAAGAAATTTCCTTTGGGAAACCATCCTGGAAATGAGAGAATACTTTCAGTGGGTTATTTACCACATTTCAGATTTCCGAAAAAGGTACTACCAACTCCTGCAGGCTGACCTTTCCAGCTCTTTGGCAGTGCCACCAGCATTTTTAGATGCTTTTAGTAATGCCTCCCAAACACCAGATTCCCAGGACCCCAGCCCCCAAGAAGCCAGACCACTTCTATAAAGTTCCAGAGGACTATAAATTCCTCTTTAGGTGCCCTGCTGCAGACCCAGCAGTCATTTCTGTTCCAACTGATAAACCTTCAAGAATGCTCCCTTCCACCTCCCTACTCCCTTCAGACAAGGAGAGTAGAACCCTTGAAAGACAAGGGAAAAAGACCTACACTTCTGCCACTTTGGCTTTCAGGGCCATCAACTGTCAGACTTGTATGACAGAATACTCTCTAGAACTGTTGTCCCTATCATCTTCTGCCATTTCAGACCTTCCACACTCTGAGGGTATAAACCTGGCCCTGTCTGTCTTAGGAGCTTCTTCCCAAGTGGCAAGACTTTCCTTCAAATGCAGCTGTGATGCCACTGAGGCTTGTGCTAGGGCAGCTTCAACCGGGGCAGTCCTCAGAAGATTTTCCTAGCTTTGACTTCAGCAACTACAGTATGACTTCAAATCTAAATTAATGGATGCCCCACTGGACAGTACAGCCTTGTTCGGTCCAGCTGCAGCCTCACCTCATCTCTAGACCATATTTTCCTGGATTGTCAAATCCAGACAGACATAATGAAAGTGTCTCTGCCACCCCAAAAGGTACAGGACCTGCAGTCCTTCTTTCACTCTCTTCTTCCCTTAAACCACATCATGGCCAGAGAGTTCCTCAAGGTTCTAGGATTTATGGCCTCAGCCATTCTCATGGTACCCCTGGCAAGACTCCACATGAGGAAATTTCAGTGGTTCCTCAGATCTGTGTGGACCCAACACTCCCATCCACTAGAATACCATATTCCCCTCATCCCATATCTGAAGAGGGAACTCCTCTAGCGGATTCAGCGGGTCATGCTAAACCCGGGACTACCCATAAATCCTCTCACCCCAGTCCAAGAACTCTACAGAGATGCATCAGACATGGGTTAGAGCCCGGCCCTGGACAAATTTACAGATCAGGGCAGGTGGTCTCCCTCAAAGGAAAAGGAACAAGTCAACATAAGGGAAATTTGAGCATTGCTCCTAGCCTTACAGGCCTTTTGCTCCCTTCTTTGCCCAGGCCCTCTCAAACTGTTCACTGACAACATGACTACTCTGGGATGTAAACAAGCAAGGGGGAAGCAAACCCTATCTCCTTCGCAGACTGGCCATTGTGGTGTGGGGATTCTTGACCCAATACAACATGACAATTCAGGCGGTGTACATCGCCCTGAACAGGAATCTTGTGGCATACTCACTGAGCAGGTCCTGGACCCTATGCCATGAATGGATGCTCTACAGGGATGTGGTCCTGGACATAGTCCACCAATGGGGTACTCCATGCATAGATGTATTCACCTCCCCATTGAACAGACAGCTTCCAAAGTTTTGTGCCACAGCCCCATGTCCTCTGGTTTAGAAAGTGGACGCCCTGTCCTTTTCATGGAAGGGGATGTTTCTGTATGCATTCACTGCTCTTCCTGTAATCCCAAAAGTCTTGCAAAATATCTGACAGGACCAAACAAAAACCTTGCTGGTGACTCCCTTTTGGCCAAGACAGCACTGGTTCCCCTTCTCCTGCATCTAACCAAGGGCCATCACCACAAGTTACCCCACAGAATGGACCTTCTCACATAGAACAAAGGATCCCTGATACATCCACACCTGTCAACATTGCAACTGACACTGTGGGTGATAGGATTCTAATTCTTCTCAGACACCTATTCTCTGATGATATGCTCAGGGTTTTACAGGAGGCCAGAAATCCCAATATTAGGAAATCTTATATTTCCAAATGGAAAATATTTTCACTGTGGTATCTACCTGACAGTGGGAATTGAAGTGGTTCTGTCCTACTTGTGTGAATTGCTCTCTGCTGTCCTGGCTTATTCACGTTAGCTATTTCTGCTTGTCTGCCTTTATCTTAACCTCTAGCATCCAGGTTTGAGGTGAAACTATTTCCTGAAGGTGTCCTCCACATTAGGCCTCCCAGGTAGCCTATCCTTCCTTCTTGAAACCTTAATTTTGTTTTAGAGAAGTTGACACTTCCCCCTTTTGAGCCCACTTCTTCAGCCTCTCAAGCATTGTTCTTGGAAAATGGTTTTGGTAGTGGCCCTGACCTCTGCTAGAACGGTGTTGGAACTTCAAGCCCTCAGGGCTGTTCTCCTCTTCTTGGCCTTCCATAAGGACAGGGTACCTTGAGAACTAACCCCTTCTTTATGCCCCAAGTGGTTAATGAGCCACCCCTTCACCAAACCATTCAACTGCCTACCTTCTTCCCTTCTCCACAAAACCACAGTGAGAAGATCCTGCATTCCTTAGATGTTCATAGACAAATTAGATTTTACCTGGACAAGGTTAAAACCATCAGGAAATCTGATCAACTCTTTTTTAATTTTCATTCCAGGGCTCTGAGTCTTCCCGCAACCAAGCAGACCATTTCTTCTTGGATATCAAAGACTGTTTCCTTTTGCTACACGCTCCATGGGAAGAACCTTCCCTCACCTGGAAAGCACATTCCACCAGAACTATGGCTTCATCCAATGCATTTTTCAAAGATTGGATAACACTGCCATCCTTGAAGCAGACACTTGGTCTAGTATTCATACCCTTACCAAACACTACAAACTGGATGTTATTTCCAGGTCCAGAACTGGTTTTGCGAAAGCCATTTTAGATGGCTTCATTGAGAGGTCCTCTGCTCTTGATTCCTCCCTTCCTTCTTGAGGTTTGGTACTCTCCTGCAAGTGAAGAGCACCATAGCAAGTCAAAAGAAGGACATGGGGAAGTTGTGTCAAATCTTACCATAAACATAGATGTCCTTCTCTTCACTGCTTCACTATTCTACCCCTCCCACTTTCCCACTGGCCTCTTGCTCTTCCTGGATGATTTGATCGCTCAAATCCTTAGTCTGGCCTTCTTCCTGGGGCATTCAGTTCTGAGGACAGTATGTCCCTTTTATGGCCTACTTCTGACTGCAGTGTATGCCCAACATACCACGTACCCTACAGTTGTAAAGATTTTTGCATACTGTCCGATGTTGAGTCGCCTCCTGGCAGAGGATGTCCCAGGTGAAGAATACTGCAGCAGTGAAGAGAAGGACATCTGCGGTCATGGTAAGATTTACGTGACTTTCCGTTATCCTAAAATGGACTTAAGAAGTCTTACATTTCTATCTTGTGACTGGAATAAAATACAACTATTAATACTTGGTTTTAATTGCTTCTAGCACGTAGCTTAGTAAATATATCTCTCTGAATCATAACTGTATAATTTAATGGATGTTCTCGTTCTCATGATGAGAAGTTGGGAGTGTAGTTGGCTGTGTGTCCTACTGTACTCCTCCACTCCCAAGGTCACTAACCTCCTAGATTAAATGGGCGTTAGTGGCATCCTTAATGCCCCATTCAAAGTACTCAGTTGCAGCATAGTCTGTCTTTTGTAATTAAAAAGATAAAGAAGTGAAACCGGATATGAGGATGACAATTTAACAATTGTTTCTTCTGATACCAAGGTATGAAGACAGCCAACTGCACGACTATGTTTATGAACTTCATGTCAAGCTTCTGGGAAGTGATCATGCAAAAGTGATTAACGAATTCTCCTTGAAGCCGAAAAATGAAAGAAGTGAGACGCAACATAAATGGTGTGAGGTCTGTATTGGTTACTTTGTAGTCTCTTTATACAAAGCATTAGCTAGTCGGTCAACAGTTAAATATCAAAAACATTTCACCAGAGCTGAGTGTATAATGAATGGTGGTATGCAGTAAAGGAGAAAATATGCACTGTGTTTTGAAATAAGATGTCAAATGAGTTTTGTGTGGAGGATAAGCCTTTTTTTTCACCTCTACACAACTCCATTGTGAATATGCAGCTGTTGTACTTTTTGCTCTAGCAGAAGAGTTGCCCGTTTGTCTGTGATCTGCATCTTTCTTTCAGATGTTTATTGCACCAGATGCATAGTACAACACTTGTTCTGACCAACGCATGGTCTGTGACTGTTTGTTATCCAGCATTCTCCTTCATGGCCTTGGCTTTACCTACATCGCACTTTTCATGTCTCTGCATAAATGGTGAAACGTATATGTGCTATGCAGTTCTTTTCATCCCCAGATAAAGAACTTAAGTTACAGGTGTTATGATTATTTTATATGAAAACTATGCAGTTTTATGGTAAACTGTCAGTTCACTTTCACTCCTCAGTGTCACCTGCTACAAATGCGTGGTACTTCACTGCCCTTTACCTTTTTGCTGCAGTGCCAAACAGAACAGATGATGGTGACCTATCAGACAGACCTTTAGATGGGCTTTGAGGTTGAAATTATCTGCCCCACAAGTCAACCATTGAAACAGCTTTCCAGAATTGTAGCTGCTTGGAGACAGACTTGCAGAATTCACTTCATGGTATCCCGATTCCATTACTCAAGTGGACTTATCTGTGGCATCCTCCTTTTTTCCTTCTCCACGGATGAATGATGAATAAGATTCCTTATACAGTAAGGGGAGGGCTCTAAGCACTGCCTAATGGATGGGCTAGAATTGCATCTGAGATTCTGCATTGAAGACTGGACATGGCCTGTGCCTCCCAGAAGCAGGTTCACTTCAGATTAATGGCTATCTACTAGACTACCGATCAGTAAGGATCTTAAGAAGCCTAGCCCTATATTGCCATGGTAGTTTTTACCCTTATATTTTGCATACAAATTACTCTGAAGCAAGCAAAACAAGGTTATGTAGAGACGTTTAATGTTGCCCCTATCCATCAGGAGCATGAGTGCTAAAGTGGGGTGAATTTGTAGTATCCCACACATTCATCCAAATTACATTTCAGGAGCCTTTGGGGTCTGTTAGGAACAGAAATCCTTCATGACTAGTTAAGTTCTAAAGGCATCCCTTTCCACTATTTTTGGATAAGGCCTGAGGCCTGGGAGGGGGTTCAACACCTTGTGATATGTATCCCAGGGTCTTTGTGCCACATTTCTCACAATGAAGCAAACAGGTCTCAGTTGTGTCCAGCAATTCTTTTTGTCATATGGTCATGTGTGTGAGTACTGGAGCCCAAATCAGTTTTATAGGACCTCTCCCATATCATAGCTAGGCTTGTTTATTTTATTTTTTATTTTACATTTGTTAACCAGGTAAGTGCTCTGGTCCAAGGATTTTAAGACTTGACCTGGGTCTTACTGGCTCCAAACATAGGTTGGTCCCGAGGAGAAGGAGTAACCTCTGGATGAGTCCATGCCAGTGTCTACAGTCCATGTGCAAGTGCCTGCATGCTAGTTTGACTCATCAGACATGGTGCTGTAGGTGTAGATTTACACTTTTGTGGTCCTTGGTTGGATGACAGCACCTGGTCTAAGTCGCTGTGCTACTGGAGGAAAGCAGTATAAAGGCAGTGGTTTGAGGCTAGAGGACCCAAGCCTCAGATCTTTCTTGCAGGCTTCTAGTGATTGGCCAACTAGCACTTCACCAAGGGTGGGCAGATAAGTACCCCGGTGATGGAATACCTTTCACTTCAGCAATTTTTGCAAAAAATATTTTTTTTTTCAAAAATTTAAGAGTACTGGTTGTCACTTAACATTTTACCTCAACATCTTACATGTTTAGTTGTGGCTTTCTGAAAGAAATGCCTTCAAATAACAATTTTTGTTAGAAAAACTTTCACTTTTCTGTCAAATCTTATGGCTTGGTCTAGTGCTTTTGGCAGTTATCATTAAAATAATTTACCTGAAAACTTATTTTTCTGTCAGGATGTTTCACAGTCTATCTTAAATTACTGTAACCTCCTGTCTGACACTGATGTTCTTCATCCCACATTGCTGCAGTCCTTACACTTGGGTAGTCCGCTGTCCTCGGTCGGCCCGAATATCAAAGTATTAGGCTGACGTCGGTCAAGGCGCTTAAGACTGACATCAGGACGTCAGGGTACAAATGCGCATGACCGACGTCATATCCTCAGTCTTTTTTGCCGCATGGTCCGATGCAGAAGCAGCGTTGCAAGTGCCGTTCGGCGTTCTGAAATTTTTCGAATCTGGAGTTTCAGACCGAGTCAAAGTTGGCTAAGTACCCCGTTGGGGAACATTTTAGTTTTTTCTTGCCTCAGTGGTTTACCGGATGTCAGAAAAAGTGAATAACTGTATTTCTTGTGGGAAACAGATACCACATAGAGATTATCATACTTTGTGTATTCCTTGTTTGGGGCCTGAGCACGACGTTGTTGGGTGTCGCTTTTGTGCTAGGTTCAATAAGCGCACTATTAAGCGAAGGTTAGATTGTGCCAGGTTGGTCTTTGGGAAGCGGTGCAATTATAAGATGCCGTCGGATGCTCCGACGCCCGCTTCTTTGAAGAAGCGCAAAGACAAAGCGGCTAAGCCCAGGCAAGAAGAGTCGTCCGTACCGGACGCCGGTTCTTTAGAGGCGTCAGTGGAACCGGTGGTTCCGCCGGAGGCTTCTCTGGAGTCTCAGGGGGAGACTTTGTTATTGCAGGATGTGGCCTCTCAGGAGGCAGGTCAGACTGAAGGGGCTTCTCAGGTTACTGTACTCCCCTCCCTTCCTAAGGTGGTTAGGCCCTCTCCTTCTGTTTCTAAGGCTTCTCCCAGAGGCAGGCCAGGTTTAGCTTCTGTTGGTGTTACTCCTAGTTCTGCAGGATCTGTGCCCAAGAAGCACATGCTTAAAATGGCAGAAGATTTAATTACTTTGATTAGAGGTTCTTTGCCCCCTCCAGATAAGAGGCCTAGGGTGGAACCAGAGTTGGGGGAGTTTTGAGCAGGCTTCAGATGTTTCAGAGTCTTCGGCTGAAGACTTGCAGGAGTACTCTCCTTATTCTGATTCTGATGCAGATGATTCAACTCCTTCTGCTTCTCCTCCAGAGGATTTTTCTTTTTCAGAGACTCTTCATTCCATGAGGGAACATTTTAAGTGGGAAGGTCAGGACTTCTCTGATTCCAGGAAAAGGCTTAGGGAATTTTTGCTTTTACCCCAGCATAGGCCTTTGGCTATACCTCCTGTTCTAGATGTTGTGGAAGATGTGTTTGCAGAGGCTTCTCTTAATCCTGATTCTTTGCCTCCTGCTCCTGTTAAACCGGATAGATATTACAGGGTGCCTGAGGCTCATAAATATCTTTATAAGAGTCCTAGGGCGGACCCAGAAACTGTTAGTCAGGGACCTAAGGGTGTCAAGGCTTCTGTTGTAAAAAAATCCGGTTCCTCCAGATAAAGAGGCCAGAGCTTTGGATAGATGGGGAAAGAAAGTCTATACTTCTTCCACCTTGGCTATGAGGGCTTTGAATTGCCAGTTTCACATGTTGAAATATCAAAACTATCTTCTTTCTCAGTTGAAGTCTAAGGTAGATGCTCTGGCGGAAGGCATTGAGTGTAAAGAATTACAAGATTTAGTACATGTTTCTGAACAGGTGGGTAAGCATTCTTTACAATGTGGTTTTGATGCTGTACAGGCCTCGTCTAGGGTGGCTGCCACTGGGTCAGTTCTTCGCAGGCACGCCTGGCTGAGGGATCAGAATTTATCTGAACATGTTAAGACAAGGATTTTGGATGCTCCTTTACAGTCTGATGTGTTGTTTGGTTCACCTGTGGAGTCAGTCTTGAAGAAAATGGAGGACAAGGCTAAGTCTATGCAGACTGTTAAAGATTTTTTGCAAGTTCAGCCTCCGAAGTTTAGTAGGAATTGGCCTGCTAAGGGGTGGACGTACCCTTCTTATGATTCACAGTCTAGGGGTAGATCTAGACGTGGTAGGGGCAGAGCTCAGAGCTCCTTCAGACCTAGAACAGGGAGTTCTCCTGCACATTCTTCGGGTGAGGGCAGGGGCCAGTCCTTTCGTAAACAGGCCCAATGACCTACCTTTTCAGCTGCCAGATCCTTCTTGCATGGCAGCACCTCTGGGAGGAAGGTTGGCACTCTTCAAAGAAAATTGGAGTTTGATTACCCAAGACAGATGGGTATTAGATATCATACACCACGGTTACAGGTTTTATTTCCATACCTTGCCTCCTTTCAAAGGCATGCCGGACGTTCCTCCTCAGCAAAGACTAGAGGCTCACAAACAAATTTCTCTGCTGCTCCAAATAGGGGCCATACAACCGGTCCCTCTGCCAGAAGTGGGCCTAGGATTTTATTCTCGCCTGTTCCTAGTACCAAAGAAGGGGAACACGTGGAGACCAATTCTGGATTTATCTATCCTCAACACTTATCTGGACATTCCCAAGTTCAAAATGTTGACGTTACAACAGCTTTTACCTCTGCTGAGCAAAGATCACTGGATGGTGACTCTGGATCTCAAGGAGGCTTACCTTCATGTTCCTATCAGGCTAAGTTGCAGGAAGTATCTGCGTTTTCGAGCTGGGACTTCTCATTATCAGTTCTCTGCATTGCCCTTTGGCTTATCTACTGCCCAGAGTGTTCACGAAGGTTCTGGCTCCAGTGATAGCTTTCTTCAGGCTAAGAGGAATACAGATCTATCCTTATTTGGACGATTGCCTGATTCTGGCCCAAGGAAAGGATGAACTTCTTCATCATTTA
This sequence comes from Protopterus annectens, assembly GCF_019279795.1. Classification (NCBI taxonomy): domain Eukaryota; kingdom Metazoa; phylum Chordata; order Ceratodontiformes; family Protopteridae; genus Protopterus; species Protopterus annectens. The sequence goes on from NC_056748.1 coordinate 1,108,489,722, forward strand.
CAATATGTGATAGCAGTGCTAAGATGCCTGGGGTATTCTGTGAACGAAATAAAGTCCAGTCTAGTACCCTCTCAGGACATGTGCTTTCTGGGTGTGAGACTGAATACAGCATCCCAGATGGCCTTTTTGACCCCGGACAAACAAAAGAATCTTTCTCTTTACTTCCATCAATTGTCTCATCAGTCCAGGCTGACTGCAAGGACAGTCCTTCAAGCCTTGGGGTTCATGGCATCTTGTATTCTGGTGCTTCCCAATGCCAAACTGCATATGAGGAAGCTGCAATGGTATCTCAAAAATGTATGGACACAGCACTGCCAAGATATGGACACTGTCATTCAGATAATACCTTGCATTCAAAGGAATTTTTGTGGTGGGCTCAGGAATGTCACCTAAACAAGGGACTCTCTGTGACCCGGCCAGAGGCGAGTCAGATTCTAACGACAGATGCCTCAGACAAAGCTTGGGGAGCTCATCTAAATGGAAAGTGGGTACAAGACACGTGGCCTGCCAGACTTCAACATTTACATATCAACTTGAAGGAGATGTTAGCAGTCCAATTTGCATTGATAGCTTTCAAGGATTTACTCCTTCCTGGGCAGGTGTTGGTCCTAACTGACAACACAACTGTCATGTGGTACATCAACAAGCAAGGGGGAACACATTCTTATCCTCTATGCAGACAAGCAATGATTTTGTGGGAGGCGGCTCTCAGTTTACAGCTAAATCTTCAGGCAAGGTTTCTGCCGGGAGCACAGAACTCCTTAGCAGATGTGTTGAGCAGACAAATTATGGATCCCCACGAGTGGAAATTGGATCCTCATGTATTTCAGAAATTGACAGTGTTATGGGGAACTCCAGACATAGATCTGTTCGCTTCTCCACTAAACTACAAGTTGCCAAAGTTTTGCACAAAAAGGTTTCATCCCACAGCTTGGAAAGTGGATGCTCTCTCTTTCAATTGGAGCAATCTTCATGTGTATGCCTTTCCACCTCTGCCTCTCCTCCCAAAGGTACTCCTGAAGGTCAGACAGGACAAGCCAAAGATGATATTAATAGCTCCAGATTGGCCTCGACAGCACTGGTACCCATTACTGAGAAGTCTGGTACGGGAGCCTCCATGGCCTTTGCCTTCGATTCCACACCTGCTGTCTCAGGAGAACAGTCATCTGCTCAATGTAAAACTTCGCTCTCTTCACCTAACAGCCTGGCATATTCTGTTTTAAACCCTGGAGGGTCTCAGCTTCCACAGCAGGTTTTGAATGTTATTTTGGAGGCCAGAAGGCCTAGTACAAGGAAAGTGTACGCAGATAAATGGAAGAGATTTTTATTTTGGAGTACAGCAAAGGAATTTGATGTTTCTAAGCCTAATTTAAGTGTGGCTCTTCAGTATCTTACTGAGTTACTGGACAAGGGTTTGTCCTTCTCTTCTATTAAGGTTCATGCTGCAGCAATTTCTGCTCACTATGACTGTGACCCACCATTGTTTTCTCAGCCTTTGTTTAAGCAATTCCTTAGAGGGGCAAAGAATATAAGACCCCCATGTAGAGCTCCTACTCCTGCTTGGGATCTCAATTTTGTGTTGGAGAAACTCACTCTACAACCTTTTGAGCCTGCAGCTACTGCTGAGTTGAAATATTTATCATGGAAGACTGCTTTTTTGTTGGCCATTACCTCTGCGAGAAGGGTGTCTGAGTTACAGGCCCTTATGGCAGTTGAGCCTTTCTTAATTTTCCATAAGGATAGGGTGTCTTTGCGTACTAATCCTTCCTTTATGCCTAAAGTGGTTTCTAGTGTGGCTTTAAACCAAACTATTCATTTGCCTACTTTTTATGCAAACCCCCAAAATAAAGGGGAAAAGATTTTGCACACTTTGGATATACACAGGCAGTTGCGATATTATTTGAGCAGAACTAAAGGGTTCAGGCAGTCTCAGCAGTTATTTGTTTCATTTGCTTTGGGTTCTCAGGGCAAGCCTGTGTCAAAACAAACTATTTCTAAGTGGATTGGGTTTTGTATTACTTTCTGTTACTCCCATCATGGTAAGGAGATTCCAGCTGGGATTAGGCCCCATTCCACTAGGGCTACTGCCACTTCTACAGCTTTTTTAAGGGGGGTGGCAACTAAAGATATTTTAGAGGCAGCTACTTGGAGTTCAGTGCATACTTTCTCTAAGCATTACCACCTTCCACTTTACTCTAAATCTAGGGCTGGTTTTGCCACTGCAATTTTACAGGGCATTTTGGCAGCTCCTACTGCTTTATAGTTTTGCCATCCTCCCTTACCTCTGCTTTGGGATTCTACCCAAGTGTAAGGACTGCAGCAATGTGGGATGAAGAACATAGTACAGTTTTGTACCTACCATAAATGTAGATGTTCGAAGATCCACATTGCTGCAGTCAATTACCCTCCCTCCTTCCCCTCTGTAGTTAGAGGCGGTTGTGTGGTTTGGGTTGTACATAGTGTGAATTTTGTATATATTGTACATAGGGTTAGTTCTAGGGTGGTTGGTTGTTTTTTGCTGTCTTTTGGTTTTGACCTTTCTTTTTAGGGTCTTCTGACATCTGGGGCAAGAAAAGACTGAGGATATGACGTCGGTCATGCGCATTTGTACCCTGACGTCCTGATGTCAGTCTTAAGCGCCTTGACTGACGTCAGCCTAATACTTTGATATTCGGGCCGACCGAGGACAGCGGACTACCCAAGTGTAAGGACTGCAGCAATGTGGATCTTCGAACATCTACATTTATGGTAGGTACAAAACTGTACTTTTTCAGTAGCCAGGTGGTCCTGGGTCATGTTTTAGGGAGTCCCAAATTGTGAACAAAGAGCTATTTTTCGTTTAGTGTTTGAGGCTGAGGTAATATTTGGTGTTTTGCATTGAAAGGTTTTACCGTAAAACTTTTCTGCCAGAAGGCAAGTCCAACTCTACACACTTATCAGCTTGCCAGACCCCCTTCCTGGAAGGAATCGCTTGTAAATTTGCTGATTAGGGACTGAGGCCAGTGTATTTGGTTGTCACTAAAAGTTTTTACCTCAAAGCATAATTTTCCTGTCTGAAGTAAGACTGATTTTTCCCTGCTGTGCTGTATGCTTATCGAATCTGCAGTTGACGCAGTCAGTGGGAAAAGTGTTACTTTTCTATCAATGCTGATTGTTATGGACTGGAGCTAGTGTGCTTGCTGGTTTGTCACAAAAAATTACCTCCAAGATAAGATTGATTCTTCAAGGCTCCTCAGTCCACTTGAAAGTCACCCTTTGAGGCTAGAACTTGATTCTGGGTTCTGTTAACTCAATCATTCCCTCCCAGAGCTGCAAGAAGAGAAGTTAAGCAGGAGGGCCTCAGTCTTTACCCTGGCTTCTTCTTTGCTTCAACTGCTAATGGGCAACTCCACTGTGGTCAGATTGTTTCATGGACCACTCATCACTATGCTATGCTTGGACCCTCTGGTGTGCTTCTCGGGAAGCCAGAAAGAACCAGGAGATATGCATATCCTCTACATCTGATCGGTGTTGTCTTTGGGTTAGGAGAAGACACTTTTGCTGGCATTTGGGAAAGAAAAAGGGGGTGCTCCCTGGCTAAGCCACTATGAGAAGCTTCTTTCCTGAGGTAGGGACAATTTTTCAAGTTGCTCTTTCTCTAGGGGTGGAGTATCCCAGAAAAAGGGAACTTAAAAACTATACTTCCGGAACTCTTAAAGAGAAGTGGCTGAGCTTTGCTAAGACTTTAAAGACTTTAGGAATTTAAGCGAGAGCAAAAAAAAGAATTCCAGAATCCCACTGAAGATTTGCTACAGATTTTCTCCTGCCTACAGATATTCCTCCTTTGTTGTCAGCGTTTAGGATGCTTTTTCTGCATCCAGCAATTTACCTGACTGTCAGGCCTCTGATTCCAGAAAACCTGATAAATTTATGTATCAGCCCCATATCCTTACATTCCTTTTATTTCTGCTGGCTTCCTTGGTTAATATGAGACAAATTAATTGCTAACCCCACTTATTTGGAGTGTAAGGTTTCTCTCTGTTTGAATATTGCTAAATATTTTTTTGATTTGTATGTATGACACTGCTGTTTAAACATTCTCTGTAAGACAAAATTAATTTCAGAAGAGGTTCAGTCAAGAAAGGAATATTCCAAAATTAAGGACTAACTAAGAAAACAGACTGGCTGTAAGACCCCTGGCATTCCTGTATAGCTGTCACAAACTCTGGGTCTTAACTTTCTTCTGTGCCATCAGATACTCCAAGCCTCTGCAACTGAAGTTATAATGCTAAAAAGTTACTAACAGTAGGATTCCTTTACTTTTTAAGGGATTCCTTTGTATGTATCCTTTCAAACCTCCATGTTCTCTCTTGTCTTACATTACATGATGATTCTTGGGGTTACTGAACGATTACATGATGATTCTTGGGGTTACTGAACGATTACATGATGATTCTTGGGGTTACTGAACGATTACATGATGATTCTTGGGGTTACTGAACGATTACATGATGATTCTTGGGGTTACTGAACGATTACATGATGATTCTTGGGGTTACTGAATGATTACATGATGATTCTTGGGGTTACTGAACGATTACATGATGATTCTTGGGGTTACTGAACGATTACATGATGATTCTTGGGGTTACTGAACGATTACATGATGATTCTTGGGGTTACTGAACGATTACATGATGATCCTTGGGGTTACTGAACCTGTTTCTCCAGATCTTTTGCTTGTGCCAAAAAAGCAACCTCAAGGCCTTTTCTAAGCCTCTCCTCAATGTTTTGGTAACTTGTTTTAAAAATATTTGTAATCTCAATCAAACATTTTTCTGTGTTTGGGTTACATTTCCTGGTGTCTCCTTTGTTCTTTGGTGGGGCAGCAGCTCCAAGAGGATTATTAGTGTCTCCTTCTACTAATAACCATTACATGGTTGCAGGGCATTCGCATTTCTCTGCTTTTAAATGAGCTTCTTATTTTTGCAGACTCTTCTCTAGTATAAAAATATAAACAACCCTTTCCCTGGACCGACTTTTTAAGTGAGTACAGGGAGACGTCTTACTATCATGCCATCTCTCAGTATGGTGTATAGACTGGACACATCCCTCATAATGGCTGTTGTTCCTCGGCACTTTATGGAATGTTACAGAGAGCACTTTTCAAGATATCCCAACCAAATCTGACAGCTGCCTGGGAATATCTCAGATTGAATTTCAAGGCCTCTTTTATCATGATTCTTGTAGCCAGAGTTCACATGAGGAAAATTCAGTAGTTCATCAAATCAGTTTTGAAACAACACCCTCATTTTAATTTCAGTTTTCAGTGTTCGGGGTTGTGAAAAGGGAGTTTTCTAGTGGGTGAATCAGTTGACAGGTCTCCCCTGCACCTTTCAGTCCCTACTCGGTCTGTAAACAGACTTTGCTTGAGGAGAGGGAGTTGTACCCCAGGGAATGCAAGTCTGTGGAACTAGCAAGACAAATTAATGCACATATATGTTAAACAAAGGGCAGTGCTAATAAATGCTCTCAAATCTTAGAGCCATCTTAGAACTGTAAGCTTTCGGCTAGTAATCACTGACAAATCCACAGTCATGTGGTGTATAAGTAGAGTGAAGCCATTTCCTGACCCCATCTCAGAATAGATGTAGTAGTTGGGGATCTGTTCCTGGAGTACCTATATTCAGTCAGATAATTGTATTATTGCAGAAAATGAAAAAACACCACCACTTACAGGTGAATGACAAAACAAAAAGTTTTAGCGCTTTCATCCATCATATTCTTCAGAATGATTTAAACTTCACCTCAAATAAATAGGAGTACACAAAAATCACATGACATCGTAGTGTAAAATATTTATTTATAGTTTCATATGATTTTATTTTTGATTTATTTGATCTTAGAACTTTAACATTGTTTTTAATTTAACTTGATAAGATTGTGTCGTGATTTTTTTTTTATGAAACATGTTACGCGGTGGTGCAGTGGTTAGCATTGCTGCCTCACAACAAGAGGTTCTCCTGTTCGATCCTTGGCTGGGGTGCCTTCTGTGCAGAGTCTGCATGTCCTCCCTGTGGTCGCGTGGGTTTACTCTGGGTGCTCCGGTTTCCTCCCACATCCCAAAGACATGCTGTAGGTGGATTGGACACACTAAATTGGCCCTAGGTTTGAGTGTGTGCATGTGTGTGCCTTCTGTGGAAGGTTGGGCGCCGGGCTGGCAACTCGACGCCGTAAAACTCTACTGCCAATCATGAGTGGACAGGTGATCCACTGTGGTGACCCCTAACTTGGAAAAGTCGAAAGAAGAAGTTACTATGATATTTTTTTTTGCAATGTCTTGATTTTGTTTTCCTTTTTTCTTGAATTGATACTAAGTTTAAAGCATCCTAAATAAGTCCATAAGAATGTAGCAGATGAAAGCGTTTCCTGTTTTTTTTTTTTTTTTTGTTATGCTCCATTCAACTGCCAGTGGTGTTAGCTTTTTATTTTAAAGTTGCTGCACCTGGTTACAGTGACTATTTTTTGAGTTTTTGGTTGCAGTTTGCTCGTAACATGGGAGAGAATGACTGCTGAGTTTCTGGTTGCAGTTTGCTCGTAACATGGCAGGGAATGACTGCCGAGTTTCATGGCAGGAGGAGTGACTGCTGAGTTTCTGGTTGCAGTTTGCTCGTAACATGGCAGGGAATGACTGCCGAGTTTCATGGCAGGGGGAGTGACTGCTGAGTTTTTGGTTGCAGTTTGCTCGTAACATGGCAGGGAATGACTGCCGAGTTTCATGGCAGGAGGAGTGACTGCTGAGTTGCTGGTTGCAGTTTGCTTGTAACATGGCAGGGAATGACTGCCGAGTTTCATGGCAGGGGGAGTGACTGCTGAGTTTTTGGTTGCAGTTTGTTCGTAACATGGCAAGGAATGACTGCCGAGTTTCATGGCAGGAGGAGTGACTGCTGAGTTTCTGGTTGCAGTGTACTCGTACCATGGCAGGGAATGACTGCCGAGTTTCATGGCAGGGGGAGTGAGTGCTGAATTTTTGGTTGCAGTTTGCTCGTAACATGGCAGGGAATGACTGCCGAGTTTCATGGCAGGAGGAGTGACTGCTGAGTTTCTGGTTGCAGTGTGCTCGTATCATGGCAGGGAGTGACTGCCGAGTTTCATGGCAGGGGGAGTGACTGCTGAGTTTTTGGTTGCAGTTTGCTCGTAACATGGCAGGGAATGACTGCCGAGTTTCATGGCAGGAGGAGTGACTGCTGAGTTTCTGGTTGCAGTTTGCTCATAACATGGCAGGGAATGACTGCCGAGTTTCATGGCAGGGGGAGTGACTGCTGAGTTTCTGGTTGCAGTTTTCTCATAACATGGTGGGGAATGTCTGCCGAGTTTCATGGCAGGGGGAGTGACTGCTGAGTTTTTGGTTGCAGTTTGCTCGTAACATGACAGGGAATGATAATGGAGGTCATAACAGTACTGATAATTCTTCTATTCTAACCACTCTAGCAAATGGTTTTGGTGAAATGTTTCAAATTTTTGGAAATGCGTATATTCAGTGTTCTGTCCTTAGTGTTATGTTAGCAGTTGAGGGAGAATATTGAACTCACTGTATACCACACTTTATTTTCTACATCTACAATATTGTATGATCATGCCAGAACTGTTGCATTAGATCTTGTCTTTTTCTTTTCTTCTAGTAAATACGCATATATTTTATTTCAGCAAATTGTCTGGTTAAAATGATTATAGAATGGAGAAAGAAAAAGCTACAGTGAGACCACAGACTGCTTATTCGTTCAGTTCCATTCACCCTGTCCTCAAAGGATTTCATTCCCCTTTGAATGCCCATGCAGGTGTAACATCTCCAAAACTCCCTCAAAATCAAAGTGTTTTTTTAGGTGCAGAGAACCCAGAAAAAGTACCTTCTCGGCAGTCTGCACTGATGCAACCGATCAACCAGGAAGGTACATACAGATGGAATGAAGGATTCCCATTTAATCAAATGGTGAGTGAAGCAAGTCATATATCAACAGTACCCTTTAACATCACCTTGACTAACCACCATAGACATAATATCAACTGCTAAAGTGCAGGGCTTCATAATAAACAATAACCTAAAATTCTGACCTGCAACGCAGCTAATCCATCAAAAAACTCACCAAAAAAGTGGGCTTTCTCTATCAGAACAAAACTTACTTCAGAATCCTCTAAAAAGACACTTGCAACTCTGTCTTCTTCCCTCACTTCTTTATGGATTACGCATACATACCTGCAGCCATCCTATCTAAAATAGAATCTGGCTATAACAATGTAGCCATATTTGTAGCTAACTCGCACTATTACAAGCACCAGTGCATTACAGTAAAACTGGTTAAATGGCTAGCAATTGACCTTACATTTCACCCAGCTATGACCACACACAAAATAGTCTACAAACCAAGCACATGCCCTTCAGTAGAAGACATTCTCAGGCATTACTCCCTACCATGCTGCCTCTGCTCAAGGAATAAAAGCTTCCTAAACTTCAAATCCACAAATCAGCAGGCAGCTGGAACACCGTGTTTATCACACTAAAATAGGACAGCTTTGCATCTGGTTTTAAACACAGCCTAAAACAGCATCTAAACTTCAACTGTCTGTGCTCATATGTTCATCCTGACTTATTCAACCCACATTCACCTTCCTCCAGTTTCTTAAATCAGCTCCCCCCAACATCTACCACCTTCTGTCCACCACTCCAGTAGGCACTCTTATCCTCCTCTCCTGCTTACCTGTCACTCCTCCAGTCTTACTTCCTCTGTTATCTTCTGTATTCTTCCTCTTCATCTCTCACTTGCAAACAGGACCTATTTTACCACTCTGTGTATCAACAGTACTCCATTACTTCTTACCACCAGCTTTAAACTTTCATCCTCTTAGCTAACATCCTGTAAATAATGTGTATGAAGCTTTCATTTCTGTAAATGCGTCTTGATGTTCATCGTCTTCCATTGCTGCAGTCCTGACTATTGGGTATAGTCCGCGTCCAGTCGGCCCGAATACCAGAGTATAAGGCTGACGTCGGTCATGGCGCCTTAGACTGACGTCAGTACGTCAGGGTACTAATGCGCATGACCGACGTCATATCCTCAGTCTTTTTTGCCGCATGGTCCGATGCAGAAGCAATTTTGCGAGTGCAGGTTGGCGTTCTGAGATTTTCCGAAACCGGAGTTTCAGACCGAAACAGAGTTGGCTAAGTACCCCGTTGGGGAACATTTTGTTTTTTTCTTGCCTCAGTATTTAACCGGATGTCAGAAAAAGTGAATAACTGTATTTCTTGTGGGAAGCAGATACCGCATAGGGATTATCATACATTGTGTATACCTTGTTTAGGGCCTGAGCACGACGTTGTTGGTTGCCGTTCTTGTGCTAGATTTAACAAACGCACTATTAAGAGGAGGCTAGACTGTGCCAGGTTAGTGTTTGGGAAGCGTTGCAATTATAATATGCCGTCGGATGCTCCGACGCCCGCTTCATCCAAGAAGCGCAAAGACAAAACAGTGAAGCCTAGGGTTGATGAACCGGCAGTCCCGGACGTCGGTTCTTTAGAAGGCTCATTGGAGCCAGAGGTTTTACCAGGAGTTTCCATGGAGTCTCAGGCAGAAACTTTATTGTTACAGGATGTGCCCTCTCAGGAGGTAGGCCAGGCTGAGGGGGCTTCTCAGGTAACTGTTCTTCCCTCTCTTCCCAAGGTAGTTAGGGCCTCTCCTTCTGCTGCCAAAGCTTCTTTTAGAGGTAGGCCAAGTTCAGCTTCTGTGGGGGCTTCTCCTAGCATTTCGGGCTCTGTGCCTAAGAAACATATGCTTAAAATGGCAGAAGATTTGATTACTATGATTAGAGGTTCTATGCCCCCGCCTGATAAGAGGCCTAGGGTGGAACCGGAGTTTGATAGTTTTGAACAGTGTTCACAGGCTTCAGAGTCTTCTGTGGAAGACTTACAGGAGTATCCTACTTATTCTGATTCTGATGTGGATGATTCCACTCCTACAGCTTCTCCTCCTGAGGATTTTTCATTTTCAGAGACTCTACACTCCATGAGGGAGCACTTTAAATGGGAAGGCCAGGATTACTCTGATTCCAGGAAAAGGCTTAGGGAATTCTTGTTTTTACCCCAGCATAGGCCCTTAGCTATTCCTCCTGTGTTGAATGTGGTGGAGGATGTTTTTGCAGAGGCTTCCCTGAATCCTGACTCCTTGCCTCCTGCTCCTGTTAAGCCTGATAGGTATTATAGGGTGCCCGAAGCTCATAAGTATTTGTTTAAGAGTCCTAGGGCGGACCCAGAAACTGTTTCTCAGGGGCCTAAAGGTGGTTAAAAATCCTGTACCCTCTGATAAAGAGGCAAGGGCTTTGGATAGGTGGGGAAAGAAAGTGTATACTTCTTCCACTCTAGCCATGAGGGCGTTGAATTGTCAGTTTCACATGCTAAAATATCAAAATTATCTCCTTTCACAATTGAAATCTAAGGTGGATGCTTTGGCGGAAGGTATTGAGTGTAAAGAGTTGCTGGATTTGGTTCATGTGTCTGAACAAGTGGGTAAGCATTCTTTGCAATGTGGTTTTGATGCTGTACAGGCCTCCTCGAGGGTGGCTGCTACTAGCTCTGTTCTTCGCAGACATGCCTGGTTGAAGGATCAGAATTTAGCTGAGCATGTTAAGACAAGGATTTTGGATGCTCCTTTACAGTCTGATGTGTTGTTTGGACCGCCTGTGGAAGCAGTTTTAAAGAAAATGGAGGACAAAGCTAAGTCTATGCAGACTGTTAAAGATTTTTTGCAGGTGCAGCCTCCGAAGTTTAGTAGAAATTGGCCTGCTAAGGGGTGGACATATCCTGCTTATGATTCCCAGTCTAGGGGTAGGTCTAGACGTGGTAGGGGCAGGCCTCAAGGTTCTTTTAGGCCTAGATCAGGGAGTTCACCTGCTCAGACTTCTGGTGAGGGCAGGGGTCAGTCCTTTCGTAAACAGACCCAATGACCTGCCTTTTCAGCTGCCAATGGACTCTCGTCTGGCAGCTCCTTTGGGAGGAAGACTGTCTCTTTTCAAAGAAAATTGGGATTTAATTACTCAAGTCAGATGGGTGTTGGATATCATTCATCACGGTTACAGATTTTATTTCCACACAATGCCCCCTTTCAAAGGCATGCCAGACGTTCCTCCTCCACAAAGAAAAGAGGCTCACAAGCAAGTTTCTCAGTTACTCCAGATGGGGGCCATTCAGCCAGTCCCTGTATCAGAAAGGGCTTAGGATTTTATTCTCGCCTGTTCCTAGTACCAAAGAAGGGGAACACGTGGAGACCAATTTTGGATTTATCTATCCTCAATACTTATCTGGACATTCCCAAGTTCAAGATGTTGACGTTACAACAGCTTTTACCTCTGCTGGGCAAAGATCACTGGATGGTAACTTTAGATCTCAAGGAAGCTTACCTTCATGTGCCTATAAGGCTAGGTTGCAGGAAGTATCTGCTGTTTCGAACTGGAGATTTTCATTATCAGTTCTCTGCATTGCCCTTTGGCTTATCTACTGCGCCCAGAGTATTCACAAAGGTTCTGGCTCCAGTGATAGCTTACTTCAGGCTTCAAGGAATTCAAATCTATCCTTACTTGGACGACTGCCTGATTCTGGCTCAAGACAAGGAAGACCTTCTACAGCATCTGGAATATGTCATAGCAGTGCTAAGATGCCTAGGGTATTCTGTGAACGAAATAAAGTCCAGTCTAGTACCCTCTCAAGACATGTGCTTTCTGGGTGTGAGACTGAATACAGCAGCCCAGATGGCCTTTTTAACCCCGGACAAACAAAAGAGTCTGTCACTTTACTTCCATCAACTATCTCATCAGTCCGTGCTGACTGCAAGGACAGTCCTTCAAGCATTAGGGTTCATGGCATCTTGTATTCTGGTGCTTCCCAATGCCAAACTGCATATGAGGAAGCTGCAATGGTATCTCAAAAATGTATGGACACAGCACTGCCAGGATTTGGACACTGTCATTCAAATAATACCTTGCCTTCAAAAGGAATTCTTGTGGTGGGCTCAGGAATGTCACCTAAACAAGGGACTCTCTGTGACCCGGCCAGAGGCGAGTCAGATTTTAACGACAGATGCCTCGGACATTGCTTGGGGAGCTCATCTAAATGGAAAGTGGATACAAGACAAGTGGCCTGCCAGACTACAGCATCTACATATCAACATGAAGGAGATGTTAGCCGTCCAGTTTGCATTGATGGCTTTCAAGGAGTTACTTCTTCCAGGGCAGGTGTTGATTCTAACAGACAACACAACTGTCATGTGGTACATCAACAAGCAAGGGGGAACACATTCTTATCCTCTATGCAGGCAAGCAATGATTTTATGGGAGACTGCGTTAAGCTTGCAACTAACTCTTCAGGCAAGGTTTCTGCCAGGAGCACAGAACTCCCTAGCAGATGTGTTAAGCAGACAAATCATGGATCCCCACGAGTGGAAACTGGATCTTCATGTATTTCAGAAATTGACAGTGTCATGGGGAACTCCAGACATAGATCTGTTCGCTTCTCCACTAAACCACCAGCTGCCAATATCTTACTGAGTTATTGGACAAAGGTTTGTCCTTCTCTTCCATTAAGATTCATGCTGCAGCAATTTCAGCTCACTATGATTGTGACCCACCTTTGTTTTCGCATCCTTTGTTCAAGCAGTTTCTTAGAGGGGCAAAGAATATAAGACCCCCACGTAGAGCTCCTACTCCTGCTTGGGATCTCAATTTTGTGTTGGAAAAACTTACTCTACAACCTTTTGAGCCTGCGGCTACTGCTGAATTGAAATACTTGTCATGGAAGACTGCTTTTCTGTTGGCTATTACTTCTGCAAGAAGGGTGTCTGAGTTGCAGGCCCTTATGGCAGTAGAGCCCTTTTTGATTTTCCATAAGGATAGGGTATCATTACGTACTAATCCTTCCTTTATGCCTAAGGTGGTTTCTAGTGTGGCTTTAAACCAAACTATTCATTTGCCTACTTTTATGCAGACCCCCAAAATAAAGGGGAAAAGATTTTGCACACTTTAGATGTACACAGGCAATTGAGATATTATTTGAGCAGGACTAAGGATTTTAGGCAGTCTCAGCAGTTGTTTGTTTCTTTTGCTTTGAGTTCACAGGGCAAGCCTGTGTCAAAACAAACTATTTCCAGGTGGATTGGTTTTGCATTGCATTTTGTTATTCCCATCATGGCAAGGAGATTCCAGCTGGGATTAGGCCTCATTCCACTAGGGCTACTGCCACTTCAACAGCATTTCTAAGGGGGGTGGCAACTAAGGATATTTTGGAAGCAGCTACTTGGAGTTCAGTGCATACTTTCTCTAAGCATTATCACCTTCCTATCTACTCTAAGTCTAGGGCTGGTTTTGCCACAGCTGTTTTGCAAGGCATGTTGTCAGCTCCTACTTCTTCATAATTTGCCAGCCTCCCTTACCTCTGCTTTGGGATTCTACCCAATAGTCAGGACTGCAGCAATGGAAGACGATGAACATAGTACAGTTTTGTACCTACCATAAATGTAGATGTTCGAGGATTCCATTGCTGCAGTCCAATTTACCCTCCCTCCTTCCCCTCTGTATTTAGGGGTGGTTGTGTAGGTGAGTTTACATGCTTATATTTTTGTATATATTGTTGTATATATTGTACATGTTTTTGGTGCAGGTTTTTTGGGACTTGTCTTTTTGGGTCTTCTGACATCTGGGGCAAGAAAAGACTGAGGATATGACGTCGGTCATGCGCATTAGTACCCTGACGTACTGACGTCAGTCTAAGGCGCCATGACCGACGTCAGCCTTATACTCTGGTATTCGGGCCGACTGGACGCGGACTATACCCAATAGTCAGGACTGCAGCAATGGAATCCTCGAACATCTACATTTATGGTAGGTACAAAACTGTACTTTTTACATTACCAATTTCTGTAAAACTTCTTTCTTTAGATAATTAACAGAAAAATAGCGTCTTGAATTATTATTTGTTACTGTGATCCGTAACTGTGTAAAATTGCATTTGGAGCTTTTATCCCTGGGCTTCTGCTGAAAATGGGCCTGCATGCCCAGTTGGAACTTCCTGTTAAATAAAGGACAATAAATAAGCAAAAAGAGGGGGAATAAGGGGTCATGGACAGTGATGGATAGTTACTCACCAAAGTGAGAAATAAATAATAAGCTGGTTTTCAATTTATATAAGGAAGTATTTACCTGTGGTCAAATTAATTTGTTACAACAAGGTTTCACTTTTTACACCTAGTTGCAGAGCAGATGATACCAGAATGATTAAAGATCTGAAATTATTTGCCAGAAAAATGAATGTTGCATTCATTCAACAGTCTTTAACTGAGAAAAACTATTGTCAAGCCATCAGTTTGTAATCCTTCCTCATTATTCACCTTACAGACATTTTATGATGCTTTGAAAAAGATCTACTCAATGTGTGTAGATCTAAGATGAGAATAAAAGTTATAATTTCATTCCTCACAATAAAAAGGTCTTGAATTGGCTACAAAGTCACAGTTAAGTCTTTAAGAGAAAGTGGACAAGAAGGGGGCTAGTTATCATGTACCAAGAAGACTGTGTTATCAACAATGGGTAGCTGACATTTATTGTAAATATAAAAGTATTGATGTTTTGTTGAATGATTTGTTGACACATGGCTTTATAATTTCACAAGTTTAGGACTTTCACATGCTGTTACACCTAAAGTAGTTTTATTTGTAATTTCCAAGGTGCATAAGCATAGTTTCCCTCCATCCTTTGGACTTATAGTTTCCACCCCAGGAACATTATAGAAGGGATTATATTATTTTTGAAAATGTTCATAGGTTCATAGGTTCATACTAGGCTATCTGCCCTAGGGCATTTATAAGCCTAGCCAGAATGTGTTTGGCTTTCGCCACCCATTTTAAATTTATTTTGCTATGCCCTTTTTCGAGGTTAGTATACTGTGCCTCTGTCTAACAGTGACACAGAAGTGATACCCGGGGTAAACCTACGATCTCCCATCCACTCATCAAGATTCCTCTTGAAGAGAGTCAATGAGGGTCTCTGCCTAACCTGGACTGGGATTTTATTCCAGAGTGAAGGGAGCCTCTGGGTTATGAATCTGTCCCTCCAGCATGTCCTATTTATTTCAGTGCTGAGGTTCAAGTCTCGAGCACGTAGCTCGATGGGATTTGGATTTTCTGAGGTGCAGCATGTCCATTAATTCCGGGTTGGACATGGCTTTATACGTCAGGCACAGATCGCCTCTGAACAGGCAGTATGCCACTGAGTAGAGCTGGAGTTTCTTTAACCGGGCAGCATATGGCATCTGTTTGAGCCCTTTGATCCTCTTGGTGAGGTACTTTTGGGGTCTTTCCAGTTGCTGCAGGTGTCTGGTAAGGTACATCCTAAAAGGGCATTGTACTCAATTATGGGCCTGATGAGGGATGAGTAAAGAGGCACGATGACATCCCTGATCTAGATGTGAATCCCTTCATGATTAGGTGGGCTATATAAAATGTTTTTCTAACCACTTTGGTCACGTGGTTGTCAAATGAGAGATTGCTATCAACTTGGGTCCCCAGGTCCCTAATTACTTCTTCTGTACTTAATGGATTACCACCTATGTGGTAATTTGTGGGCACTTTGTTTTGCTAAAGGGGATGACTATACACTTTTGGCATTTAGCTTGAGGCCATGGCTCTGGCACCAGTTGTCTGTTTCTATGAGGCCCTTTTGGAGGATGCTTGTGTCAGCTGGAGAGTCGATTATGGCGCCCAGTTTGCAGTCATCTGCGAACTTGGTCAGCCACAGTCCTTCCGTGTTGGCCTGTACCTCCGAGAAATATATACCGAACAAGAGTGGTCCCAGGACTGAGCCTTGTGGGACACCACTTGTAACTGGTTTGGAGTCTGACATGGCTCCAGCAATTCTAACCATGTGGGTTCTGTCCTTGAGCCAGTTTGCAATCCATCTAGTGACATAGGGGTTTATATTTAAGCTGGTGAGCTTATCTATAATGCCCGAGTGATGTATTGTATCGAAGGCTTTTGCGAGGTCCAGGTAGGCTGTGTGGACCACCTTCCCCTCGTCAATGGCCTTGGTGACTGTTTCAAAGAAATCAGCCAGGTTTAAGAGGCAGGATCTGCCCTTAACAAAGCCAAACTGGGTAGGATCCAGTGTTTGTATGTCCCCAATATCTTTATTTATGAGGTCCATGATGATCCTTTCCATAGCTTTGCAGACCAAGCTAGTCAGGCTTATGGGGAAATAGTTTCCAGGATCCGTTGAGGCACCACCTTTATGGAGAGGGACCACTGTTGCTGTACGCCATTCTTTGGGTACATATCCTGTAGTAAGGCTGAGATTGAACAGTAGTTTTATGTTTGGGTTTAGCTCTTCTTGGAGTTCATGTAGGGCCAGCCGGGACACCGTCTGGTCCCGTTGATGCTGTGTTTTTTGCTTTGGAGAGGCGGCTCTTACCTGAGCATCTGAGATGTCAGGGGGGCAGCACTCTGCTGGGATAGATATTTGCCCTTTTGGTGGGGGGGGAGAAGTTTGCGCTGAACCTGTCAGCTAGGATGTTGGCAATGTCTGTGGGTTCGGTGTATTTTTTGTCATTTTGGACTAATTCTGAGCATATCTGGGAATTACCACCCGGGTTCCTAACATAACTAAAGAAAGCCTTGTGATTATCCTTAGTGTCCTGTGCAATTTTTCTCTCGAAGCTGGCCTTAGACAATTTTACATGTGGCCGTAGTGTTTTTCTAATACTGATCAGTGATGCCTTCCTTTTGGGATTTTGCTCTATCATTTAGTAGCTTCCTCCTTCTGTTGTATAGTTTGTTTATGGCTGGGGTCCATCAGACAGGACGTCTGCCTTTGGAGGATTGGGTCTTGGTTTTATTTGGGATCGCATGATCCATGCATTCCTGAAGGTGTTCATAGAATGCGTTTATAAAGGATTCTGTGGTCTGGGCCGATTTTCCACAGGCCGGCTTTGAAGGATTCCACCTCAGTTTTGAGGAGTGTGAAATTTGCTTTAGAAGTTTTTCACTGTGGTTTTCTGGGCAGGGGTGGGGTCGGATGTGAATATCTAGTGTGATTAGTTTATGGTCTGATCTTACCAGTGAGGGATACACTTCTGGTCTGGAGCATAGAGTCACCATGTTGGTGATGATCAGGTCCAGTATGTTTTCCCTCTTGTGGAGTGGTAACAAGTTGTTCCATAGCATTTGAGTTTATAAATTCTAGGAACCTTTGGGCTAGGGTGTTGGAGCTAGAGTAATGCTCCCAGTCTATGTTTGGGTAGTTGAAGTCGCCCAATATAATGGTGTTTGGAGAGACCTTCATATTTTCCAGTGTTCTCAGGAAGGCCGAGTGGGGTTCCTGGGTTTGGGAGGGTGGTCTGTAGCAGGCTATAAACTGGAAGGCAGTTTTACCCACTGTTAGTTGCACATGGATAGTCTCTGATGCTTCGTGCTTTGCCACCAACCTGGAGGTGTGGGTATCTTTGATGAATATCGATACTCCCTCCTTTTGTGGTGGTCCAAGTTTTGGGGCAAAAGCATGGTATGAGGTATAACCTGGTAGTGCTGGGGTGCTCTCGGAGCCCTGAACTAGGTTTCTGTTACTGCACAGATATCGATGTTCTCCATGCTAAGGAGAGTTTCGAGGTGCATCTTGAGGTTTAGACTTCTGGCGTTGAGTAGCATTACTCTTAATTTCTTATCCCTTGTGATACCTATGGAGGTGGATTTGTCTTTTGAGCCTTGCCTAAAAAAGGCACTATGGGGGTAGCAAGAGCCTTTGCCAATATCCGAAAGCCCAGGGGTGACAGGTGCAAGCCGTCCCTAGCGAAGCATCGTGGCTTGTCGAGCATATCATCCCAAGCTGACAGGCATTGGATCCCCTTTGAATGACACCAGTACTTAAGCCAATTGTTGAAATTGATCATCTTGTCTTCATATTGTGGCATCATTCTTGGTGAGGGTAAGATGCTACTCAAGGTCAGAATCATACCGGCCTGGGCTACATGCTCAGAGAGCTCCTTTATGTCTCTTTTCATGTAGTCCAGGGAGGTACGTCTCAGGTCATTCACACCAGCATGGACAATGACTGAGTCATATTTGTACTTGCCTTGGAGTGACCTGAGTGCTTGTGTTATGTGGCGGATCCTAGCGCCCGACAGGCTGATCACCATGACCCTCTCCTTGTTCAGCCTGGTGAACAGGACGTCAGTGTGCCTGACGATAGAGTCACCTATTACAAGTGTATCAGGTGTGTTGTTTAGTCTTAAGAGCTGTGACTGTTCGGCACACTGGCTTTGTGAGATATGTGTTGCATGTGTTTTGTTTTTATACCACTTGTACAAAAATTGGAAAGTTACTTGAGAAGATTCTTGGGACTTGTATACCATTTAACTGGAAGAGGTGGTTTCATGTTTTCTTTGGATATCAAATCCCTTTTTTGTATATATACTATTTAAACCAGGAATAAATTGTTCGATTGCAGCTTGCACTTTTTTGTACTCACGGTATTAATAACTGTAGTAGTGTATGTTTACTTGCAGAAATATTAGAGACTATATTTTTATTTTTAATTATAAATACTCCCAGCAACTTAAAGGGTTGTTATGGTAGCCAAAGCAGCACCACCCATTAACTTGGCCTTGGGTTGGTGTTATGAATTAACTACTGTTTGTTTGGAAAGGAACTGTTTGAGTGTGAAATGTTCGTTAATCAGTTCAACGAGTTCACGTTCTTTTTACAGTTCATCTTAGGAAGTATGGGAAAAGTAATTAATTTCCTGGATGCAGAACTGACCATGAATGTCCCACATTTAAGATTTGAGTAAAATGTT
Source organism: Protopterus annectens (assembly GCF_019279795.1). Taxonomy (NCBI): domain Eukaryota; kingdom Metazoa; phylum Chordata; order Ceratodontiformes; family Protopteridae; genus Protopterus; species Protopterus annectens. The sequence continues at coordinate 1,108,508,580 of NC_056748.1, forward strand.
TAGTAAAAATACTTCTGTTAACAGCTTGGTACATTTTTCTAGTAACCCCACATTTTTCATCAAGAAACATGTGACTGGGACAATTTACTTTGTGCCTCTGATTTAATTAGAAATTATGTAGAATTTAATAAAACTTACTTTTATTGTCAGTATCTCTTTGGATAAAGGTTATGACGGAATAATGTCAACCTCCATTTTGTGAAGAAATCAAAACATAAAGATTATACAAGTTTCCTGTGGCCCTGCTAAAAGGGCCCACTAATACTGCAAATGGCACTGAGACTAGTAACCATAACAAGGACAACAAACGTGATATTTTTGTTTCAGTTTAGAAATAACTTTGGGTAGTTCTTCCATTCGGAAAAATCTAACAGAAATTTTGTAAGGTAATTCTGAACCAACTTCCATTATTAGAATTCCCCCTTTCCTGTATAGGTGTGGAAGAAATGTGAAGAAACTATTAACGGTAGAAAACTATATAGAAATAAATAAATAACTTACAAATGTGAACAATGTTGTAATTACATCTATGAAGACCCTCTTATATTTATGTAACATTTAGATAAAATAGCATCTCTGTACTCCATCATTAGTGTAATTCTGTTGGAATGATTTATTTTGCCTTTAGTCTATGTTGTCCCTGTTTTATGTGGAAATGACCACTCACAATTGTCAGTATTACAGAACATGTTTATGCCCCCATGAAATGGGATGTAAACATCACCTTATGTAAGCTTATGGAAAGCTACCCAAATCACATAAAGATGTTCATCGTGTTTCACTGTTGCAGTCATTACTCTTGGGTTATCCTGCTGGCAGGTGACCCTCGGTCGGCCAGAATTCCAAAGTCTAGGTCTGGCATCGGTTGCTGTTGCCTTTTCCCTGACATCAGTGCACCAGGGGTGTAAAAGATGCAGCTGACGCCATTTTCTTTAGTCTTTCTTGCCGCGCGGTGCCCAAAGCAAAAGCAGTTCGCAAGTGCCGGTCGGCCGAATCCTGAGATTTTCAAATCCGAATTTCAGAACCGAAGTCTTCATTAAAGCTAAGTACCCCATTGGGGAAACTTTTTTCTTACTCCAGACCGATGTCAGAAAAAGTTAACAATTGTATTTCTTGTGGGAAGCAAATACCTCATAAGGATTTTCACACTTACTGTATTCCTTGCCTAGGCCCAGATCACAACGTTGCTAGCTGTCGGTTTTGTGCTAGATTTAACCAACGCACTATCAAGCGTCGGTTCGATTTTGCATTTCATTACTTTGGCCGAAGATTTAATTATATAATGCTGTCGGACCAGCCGACAACCGGAGTTTATAAAAAACGCAAGGACAAGGAAAAGGATAGACATCCAAGGTCCAAACGAAGCCTCTGCTAGGCCAGTCGCTGGTTCTCAGTGAGGCGCTTTCGCAGCCCCTGGCGCCCGCTACCTCAGAGCCACAGGCCGTTTCCAACTCCCACGTGGAGCTGACTGGGCCTCTGGATACTCAAGGTATTGGACCCTCGGAAATCATTCCCTCAGATGGGTCCAGAACTGCTGAGCAGGCATCGGCTTCTGAGGGTGTCTTCAGACCTACACAACTATATATTAAGCCATCTTCAGCTTCAAAGACAAAGACTAAAGCAGCTCTAAAGACAAAAAAACAAGTACAGCATTCTCCATCTCAGACTTCCATGCCTAAAAAACAGATGCTCAAAATGTCAGAAGACCTAATTAGTTTGATCAGGGGCTCCCATCCCCCTCCTGATAAGAGGCCTAGGCAAGAGACTGAGTATGATTCTTCTGATCAGGTTTCTATTTCCTCTGATTCCTCTTCTGAACAGGATTACTTCATGCTTCCCTATGAGGATTCTGATGCTGAAGAATCCATTCATTCAGCCTCTCCTCCTGAGGATTATTCTTTTGGGGAAACCCTACATACCATGAGGGAACATTTCCACTGGGAGAGCCAAGATTATTCTGAATCTAAGAAAAGGCTCAGAGACTTTCTGCTACTTCCTCAGCACAGACCCCTTGCTATTCCACCTGTCCTGAATATTGTAGATGATGTATTTTCAGAGTCTGGCCTGTCCCCTGATTCTTTACCCCCCTGCACCTGCTAAGCCAGACAGGTACTACAGGGTCCCGGATTTTCATAAATTCCTATATAAAAACCCCGCTGCTGACCCAGAAACTATATCTCAGGGTCCCAAAGGGGTTAAAGCTTCCACTGCAAAAATCCCTGTCCCCTCTGATAGGGATTCTAGGGCTCTAGACAGATGGGGAAAAAAGTCTACATTTCTGCTACCCTGGCTGTAAGGGCTTTAAATTGTCAATTTCATATACTTAAATATCAGCAATATTTAATGTCACTGCCTAAACAGAAATTGTTGCCAAATACTGAAGGTTCAGAGAACAAGGAATTGCAGGATTTATTGCATGCAGCTGAACAAGTGAGAAAGCATAATTTGCAATGTGGTTATGATTCACTGGAGGCCTCTTGCAGGGCCACTGTTACAGGTTCTGTTATTAGAAGGCATGCTTGGTTAAAGGAACGGAATCTGCCTGATCATGTTAAAGCAAAATTATTAGATGCACCATTATAGCATGATACTTTGTTTGGTACTAAAGCAGAAGAGGTGTTGAAAAAAAATGGAGGATAAAGCAAAATCCATGCAGACAGTCATGGATTTCTTACAGGTGCAGCCACCCAGGTTTAGCAGGAACTGGCCCACTAAAAATTGATCCTTTCCAGTGTCAGACAGACCACAAAGAGGCAGATACAGGCGTCCCAGAGGCAGATCTCAGCCCCAAGGCTCATACAGGCCTAAACAATGGGGTGCTCCTACCTCCAAAAGCAGAGAAGACAAATCACAACCTTAGAGGAAACAGTCCCAAGGACTTTCCTTTACCAGATCCAAGCACTTTTCTTTTGGCAGCCCCCTTAGGGGGAAAACTAGCACTTTTTTCATCAAATTGGCAAATGGTTACCCAAGACAAATGGGTCCTGAACATAGTGTCCCAAGGCTACAGGTTCCATTTTCACACCCTACCAAGGTCAAAAGGTATGCCAGACCTGCCACGCAATCAATGGGCAGAGGCACAAAAACAAATTACAGCCCTCATGGACATGAGGGCCATTCAGCAAGTACCACAACAAGAGCAGGGGCAAGGATTTTACTCCAGACTTTTTCTAGTCCCCAGAAAGGACAAAACCTGGAGACCAATACTGGACCTGTCAATTTTAAATACGTTTCTGGAAGTCCCAAAATTCAAGATGTTGACACTACAGCAGCTACTGCCCATGCTGGGCAAGAAGGCTTGGCTTGTAACTTTGGACCTAAAAGAGGCATACCTGCATGTCCCAATCAGACAATATTGCAGAAGATACCTCAGATTCATAGCTGGCTCAATGCAATACCAATTCTCTGCACTGCCCTTTGGCTTATCTACTGTGCCCAGGGTCTTCACAAAATCCCTGGCACCAGTAGTAGCGTTTTGCAGACAAAAAGGAATTAAAATATATCCCTACTTGGATGACTGCCTAATTCAAGCAGAGAACAAAGACATTCTTCTGAAGCATCTGGCGTTTGTAAAAAGATTACAAATTGGCCTAGGGTACACAGTAAACAAAAAGAAATCAAACCTAGTGCCCTCTCAAGAGATAATATTCCTGGGTGCAAGCTTAAATACAACTGCCCAGATGGCTTATCTCATGCCAGACAAACAAAAGCAACTGACTACTTACTTCAAGAAATTGGCAACTCAAACCCACTTATCTGCAAGGAAAATCCTGCAGGCCTTGGGTTACATGGCATCTTGCATTCTACTAATTCCATATGCCAGACTGCATATGAGGAAACTACAATGGTACCTAAAAAGTGTTTGGACTCAGCATTGCCACAGCCTGGAGACAGTAATTGCACTCATTCCCTGCCTACAACAGGAGTTTCGATGGTGGGCAGAAGCCTGTCACCACAACAAGGGTCTGCCATTCAGTTTACCCACAGCCAGACAGACACTGACAACGGATGCATCAGATTATGCCTGGGGAGCCCATATGGCAGGAAAATGTATTCAGGGCACATGGCCTGCAAACCAGATGCATCTTCACATCAATCAAAAAGAGATGCTAGCTGTTCAAAATGCCCTGACAGCTTTCAAGGACCTGCTTCATCCAGGACAGTTACTGATAAAGACGGACAACACTACGGTCATGTGGTACATAAACAAACAGGGAGGTACACATTCCTACCTCCTATGCAGACAAGCAATGACCTTATGGGACACAGCATTGGCTTTTCAAATTCACCTGCAAGCACAATTCCTGCCAGGAAAAACAAATACTCTGGCAGACGAACTAAGCAGAAACCTCATGGATCCCCACGAATGGAAACTGGATCCACAAGTCTTCAGCATAACAAGGAAATGGGGATGCCCAGACATAGATCTATTTGCCTCCCCTCACAACTGCCAATTGCAGAGATTTTGCACAAGGATTTATCCCAAGCAAGCATGGAAAGTGGACGCCCTATCCTTCAGCTGGAAAAATCTAACGGTGTATGCTTTTCCCCCACTGCCTCTCCTTCCAAGGGTACTCCTAAGGGTCAGACAAGAGAAGCCAAAAATGATACTGATTGCACCAGACTGGCCACGCCAGCACTCGTACCAATCCTAAAGAGCTTGTCTCAAGGTCCAGCATGGATATTGCCTCAAACTTCTCACTTGCTGACCCAACAAAACAATCAGATCCTGCACAGCCAACTCAGGACCTTAACTCTGGCAGCATGGCGGATAATGTAGTCAATCAAAACACTCCTCTTTCAAAAGCTTTTATGGCTGTTATCTTGGAGGCCAGGAGGCCCAGCACCAGAAAACCTTATGCAGAAAAATGGAAGAGATTCTGTGCTTGGAACCAGGAACAGGGCATTGACACGTGTACCAAATATCCCTCAGATTTTACAATACCTAACTGAGATGCTGAACAAAGGCCTTTCCTTCTCATCAGTTAATATTCTGCCATTTCAGCCCATTACAATACGGAACCACCTATCTTTTCTCATCCTTTAATAAGGCAGTACCTCAGAGGGGCCAAAAACATTAGGCCTCCAAGGAGAGCACCAATTCGGGCCTGGGACCTCAATTTTGTTTTGGAAAAACTAACACTGCCTCCATTTGAGCCAGCAACAACAGCAGATATAAAATTCTTGTCCTGGAAAACAGCTCTGTTCCTAGAAATAACCTCTGCAAGGCGAGTCTCGGAATTACAAGCACTCATGGCTATGGAACGTTTCATCATTTTTCATCCAGACAGGGTTTCTCTGAGGACAAACCCTGCATTTATGCCTAAGGTGGTGTCCAGTGTGACCCTTAACCAAACCATTCACTCGCCAACCTTTTATCCTAATCCAGAGAACAAGGGTGAGAAAATTCTGCATTCTTTGGACATACACAGGCAGTTACGCTTCTACTTGGACAGAACTAAAGCTTCCAGAAAGACTGAGCAACTTTTAGTGTCATATGCTGCAGGATCACAAGGAAAAGCTATCTCAAAACAGACTATTTCTAAATGGATAGACCATTGCATCCGTTTCTGCTATTTTCCAACATGGCAAATCAGTGTCTAAGGGCATTAGGCCTCATTCCAGCAGAGCAGCAGCCACTTCAGCAGCCTTCCTCAGAGGAGTACCAACCAAAGATATCTTAGAGGCTGCAACTTGGAGTTCAGTGCACACCTTCACAAAGCACTACCACTTGCCTCTTAAGTCCAGAGATGGCTTTGCCACTGCAGTCCTGCAGGGCCTCATAGCCTCTCCTAATCCAATTTAGCCCAGCCACCCTTCCTCAGCTTTAGGATTCAACACAAGAGTAATGACTGCAACAGTGAAACACGATGAACATAGTACAGTTGTGTACCTACCATAAATGTAGATGTTCGAGTGTATACACTGTTGCAGTCCAGGTTACCCACCCACCATCCCCCTTTTCTTTGCTGGGACTTATCTACACTTCTCTATCCTATACAACCTATTTGGTGTATTTGCTTGTAGATGAAGGAAATGTTATTTTTGTGCATGCATTTTTATTGGCATATTTTTCAGCCTACCAATTTGGGGGCACCTGACATCTGAGGCAAGAAAAACTGAAGAAAATGGCGTCGGCTGCATCTTTTTTACCCCTGGCACACTGATGTCAGGGAAGAGGCGGCAGCAACCGACGCCGGACCTAGACTTTGGAATTCTGGCCGACGAGGGTCGCCTGCCAGCAGGATAACCCAAGAGCAATGACTGCAACAGTGAGTACACTCGAACATCTACATTTATGGCAGGTACACAACTGTACTTTCTTCAGCATTCTATAACTTGAGACACTGGATTACAGAGGTGTTTTTTTGTTAGTTTTCCTGATACTTAAAAAAAAAAAAACTAAGTGACAAATAAGGGCACAAGTGGGTAAGGTTCCTGGACACGAGTATAAATGTGAAGTGTTGGTTGTAGGATGAAAGACTGCACAAGAAATGAGCATTCATTTTTATATAAAATATTTATTCAGACTTATTCATAAAATTTTATCATTATTTATTTGATAGTATATTTTTAACACTGTGTTCAATTTAAATTACTGTAATAAAATTGGGTCATGTGATTCTTTGTGTTGTAGTTTTCTATTCCTGTTTATTTGAAGTGGTTTGCATTCTGGAAGAGTCAAACCCAGAGCTGTTGGACATGCTACACTTAAAAAATCCCAATCCCTCAGAGCCACACACTCCAGGGATCTAAACCTTGTCAACACAATAAACAAAACATGCTGGAGAGATAGGTTCCTGACCCAGAGGCTTCCCCTATTCTGGAATAGACTGCCCATACATGTCACACAGAGTGCCTCTTTGGCCCTCTTCAAAAGGAACCTTGACGATTGGATGGGAGAAAGGAAATTCACCCCAGGGATCACGTCAGTTGCCCTGCTAGACATGGGTCCAGGGAAGTAAATAGTGTGGGAAGAAATGGCCAGGAAATTGTTATGGCTAGGCTTGTATAGGCCCTAGGGCCGATAGCCTAGTACCAACCTTTGAACGCAGTGGATAAAAACCACCTGCAAGTGGAATTTTTTGATTTTGTATTTGTTGCATCTGATTAGGGTGAGACGTTTTGTTTGGTTTATTATTGCAGGCAAACTGAACAGGACTAGGACAGAACCTCATAAATAGAAGTCGTTCCTGGAAGACTGCCAGGAATTGATCTGTCTATGGGAACACTTCCGAGTACATCTTTTTGCCTCCAGCCACACCAATCAAAGAAATTCGCTTCCAGGACTCCTTGCTCACAGGCTTAGGAAACGGTTGCCTTTTATTCCCAAAAACAAGAGTGTGCTGCAAGCTTTTCCACCTTTCCCCTGATAACTAGGGTTCTTCTAAACTTATAGAAGGGTTCCGCAAGGATAATTGTGGGGACTCTTTTGGTCCAGGCAACAGTGGGTCTACCTTCTGTTGAAAATGGTCAAGCTTTCTCACAGAATGGACTTACTCACATATGACAACAGTTGTTTGATAAACCCAACTTTCAACTTTAAGTCGATCCCTAGATGATAATTTTAATGTCTTTTAGACACTTTTTTTCTGAGAACGTACAGCAGGTATTAAAGGAGACAAAAACCTGCTGATAGAAAATAGTGTATGAGTAGAGTAGCAAAGATTTTCTAGTGGATGCCATACAAAAACCAGGATCCTTTTGGTTCTCAGCCTCTTTGATTCTGCAGTAGTTATGTGAGATATTATCCTATGGCTTTACTTACTATCCTATCACCTTACTTACTACCCTATGGCCTTACTTACTACCCTATGGCCTTACTTACTACCCTATGGCCTTGCTTACTCTTCTATCAAGATTGATTTCTAGGCCATTTCTGCTTTCTGCCCTAAGATTACCCCCGTTTCTGCCCTACCTTAAATGTTTTTGAAAGGGTTTTTAATGTCTAGCCACCTAAAATGTGGATGGCTCCTTGGTGCAAATTTTCCAAGTACAAAGACCCCCATTGTTTCCTTGTAAACCTGCTTGTAAGGCTGATTTGAAGTTCTTATATTGCAAAACAGTGTGATCCTTTGTTCTGACTTCTGCAAGAAGACTCTGACTTAACAAGTTATGATGAGTTATCCCTACTTTTATTTTATTTTTTTTTTCAAAAGACGGTAATTTGCAAGCAAATCCTTCATTTCTGCCTAGGATGTCTGTGTTACATTTCAGCCACTGTATTCATCTCCCTGTTTTGTTTTCAGAACTTGAAAATAAGAAAGGATAATCTTACATGCTTTAGATATTCATAGGTAACTCTAACTACAATAACAGCACAAAAATCTTCAGGATTGCTTATCAGCTGTTTATTTCTTTTGAAGGAAAGAAAAGGTGAGCACCATCAAAACAGTCAGTTTGTAAATAGTTGCCCCAAGTACAGATTTCTTTATCCTCCTTAATAGGATGCTTCCTAGCAAAATCATGGCTCATTCTACCAGGGCTTTGGCTACTTCTGTGACATTTTGGAAAAGGGCATACTGTAGAAACATACCAGAAATAGCAAGTTGGTCATCTGGGCACACCTTTACCAAACATTACAAACTAGATTTGTTATCCAGAGCAGACTTTGCTAGTACTATTGAACAGGGTCTCCTGGATTTTAATCCTTCATCCTTCCTTCCTTTTTAAGGCCTTGTATTCATCCTGTATAGCTCTGGCTATTGCAACAGTGATCTAAAGAACATAGTAAGTTATGTAAGTAAACTTACCTTAATAGAGTATGTTCGAATAGATCACTGTTGCAGTACGGACACCCTCCCTCCTCTTGAGTTTTATTTATTTACTTTTTTTTTGCAAGGGTGTGGATTATTTCCTGTTTATTACCATGTATCTATCAGTCAGGACTTGAGCCTCCTTGTTCTGAGGGAAGAAAGCCCTGTAGTTTTGGCACTGAGGCCACTGACTTTGTACAGCGCTACTTGAGCAGTAGAGGGGCTAGGGTGCATGGAAGGTGTCCTAGAGCTTTAGAAGCTAGCCAACTGGTCCATTCCTGGCAGGATACGTCTCATATAGCATACCGTACTGCAGCAATGATCTGTTAGAACATCTAATGTTATGGTAATTTACTGGCACAACTGTACTATTTGTACTCAGTCAGCGGTGGAAAAATAACTCACCCTGTCATATGCACGTATGTGGAAAGGTTAGGGCTTTTATGCATAACAATAAATACCTAGAATAAATGGCCGTGGTACTAAGGTTGTGTTTGGAAAATCTGGAAAGGTATGCAGTTGCATCTTACCTACTAGGCTACAGTCTAGAGAACTGTTGGTCTTCTTTGGCAAGTGAAGATTTCTATATCAGTGTTTAGACTTGCGCATTCATCAAATGTTGGTAGCTCTTTGCTCTTTCTTTTTAAATGTGATACATTTACCAGCAGCTGATACGATGTGTAGTACTAGTCTCCTTTGGTTTTTGAATATGAGAGTACTAGAATTCAGTCATTTCCCTTGGTAGAGTAAGTTTCCGTTAGTTCATTAATTACTACTCGAAGTCCGTTAATTGTGACATTCCTAAATGCTGGTGGGCTGCAGGATAGATCCAGAGGATTGTATGTCAGAAGAAAATTTAAATGAGAACTTTTCAGTTGCATAAGAAAAGCAACTTTGGATTTGCTTTTTCACCCGAAGTGATTTTTTTTTTTATGTATAATATGAATAAATATATTAATAATTACAGCACTGAATACTGCCAGTTCAGTAATGTAGTTAAGCTGTGGTGAAACAGAAGTGTTGTGTGGTCAGCTCTCATTCTCTTGAGTGGTAAAATGCAGCTGAGACAGCTGGCATTGCAGACATGATTAATACCAGTGTGATTAACAGTTTGCCTTAATGACTTATCAGATGCATTTATTACAAAATGTGATTAAATGAAGACACTAAACGTGTTCCCAAATGCTATGAGTTTGCAATACATGTAAAATGCGTAGGGAATGAGGAATATTTTACTTGCTATTAGTGTAAGAATGGATCTGTGCATGTATTTTGATGTAAAGTCCTCCTTCGTAATGACATGTCTTGGTAAGAAAGAAGTACTAGCTCATTGTGTGGATATCTCACTGGGACTTATATTTCTGTTTTGTAAGTAAAGTTAGATTATTACGTTTTGTCAGAGTATTGTTTATGGAATTGCTATCTAGTTAAAGTGGTCTTTTTTGTATTTAAAAGTAAGGAAACCGAATCAAACATGGTTAAACAATACTATGGTTGAATAATATTGATCACTGTCATGTTGCTGTGTTATGAGACATCCTCTTTGCTTGAGCTTTGTCTTCAAAGCAAGCTGAACTACAGTGACACTCTGATGTCCTTCAAGGATGCATCTGCAGTCCTTACAAATGGGTAGTCCTGTCGTCAGGCAGCCCCTCGGTCGGCCGGATTCCAAAGTCTGGGTCTGGCTTCGGCTGGGGTCGCACTTCACCCGACGTCATAGCTGCAGTTTTTCGGGTATAAAGGCATCAGCCGACGCCATTTTCCTTAGTCTTTCTTGCCGTGGCTGAAGCAGAAGCTGTTCGCAAGTGCCGGTCGGTCAGAACCAGAGATTTCATACTGAATACTACTTCGAAGACTTCTAAAAAGCTAAGTACCCCATTGGGGACTCTTTCTTGCCTCAGCCGATGTCAGAAAAAGTGAATAACTGTTTAACTTGTGGGAAACAAATACCTCATAAAGATTTCCACTCTTACTGCTTACCTTGTTTAGGCCCAGACCACGATGTAGCAGCTTGTCTAGCCTGTGCTTCTTTTAACTGACGGACGCTTAGACGTCGGTCAGAATTTGCAGAACAGTTTTTCGGCTCTGAATTTGCTTATATCATGTCGTCGGACCCTCCGACTTCACAAATTACCAAAAAACGCAGGGAAAAGGACCGACACTCGCGGTCCGCGGTTTCCGAAACAGCGGTTAAATAACCACGAGTGTCTCGGTTTCGGCTGAAACCGAGCAAGCGTTCTTCCCCGAAAACATGCCTTCTACCGAGGCCTCTTCTAGCCTCGTGGAATCGGCTTCAGAAATCCAACCTTCTGTTGCGGTTTCTCAGGAATTATCAGACACTATTCCCTTGGATATTTCAACCCCTGCACGTGGAGCTGCTAGGCCTCCTGCAGCCATGTCTATTAAGGCCTTTTCCAGGGCTAAAGCAGCTAAAGCTTCAACAACGGTGCCTGTTAAACCCCCCTCTCACAGGCCCAGCACCAGTTCCCATATGCTTTCTTTGGCTGAGGATCTCATTTCTTTAATTCGTGGCTCCCAGCCTCATCCAGACAGGGCCTCTCATCCACCTCCAGAGAAGAGGCCTAGAGCAGAGCCCCCTGAACCAGTATCCACAGATGACTCCTCTGATGACTCAGAACATACAGACCCTCCTGAGGCTCCTTATTCCCCTTACAAAGACTCTGATGCTGAAGAGTCCATTCCTTCAGCCTCTCCACCTGAGGAATTTTCCTTTCAGGAAACCTTGCATGCTATGAGGGAACAATTTCAGTGGCAGGGCCAAGATTTCTCAGACTCCAGAAAACGGCTTAGAACCTTTCTACATTTGCCACAGCATAGGCCTTTAGCTATACCTCCAGTTCTTTCTGTTGTAGATGATGCTTTTAATGATGCTTGCACTGCTCCTGATTCATTGCCTCCGGCCCCTGCTAAGCCCGATAGGTTCTACAGGGTCCCGGACACTCATCACCATTTATACAAGGCTCCTTTTGCAGATCCAGAGACTATCTCCCAGGGTCCTAAAGCTGTAGCAACTACATCTGCTCAAAACCCCGTCCACTCTGAAAGGGAATCCAGATCCTTAGAGAGATGGGGTAAAAAAGTTTACACTTCTGCTACTTTGTCAGCTAGAGCTTTGAACTGCCAATTCCATATGATTCAATATCAAGAGTTTATGCTTGACCAGTTAACTAAAAAGCTGTCCTCTGAAGAATCTCTAGATAAAAATATGTTCAGGAAATGGTACACAACATACAACAGGTTAGTAACCATTCTTTAAAATGTGGCTATGATGCACTGGAGGCTTCCTTTAGATCAGCCATGACTGGCACAGTTATCCGGAGACATGCATGGTTGAAAGAGCAGGCATTACCAGACCATGTCAAATCTAAGCTTTTGGATGCACCCATGGACAAGGTCAATTTATTTGGTTCCCCTGCACAGCAGGTACTAAAGAAGATGGAAGAGAAGGCGAAATCTGTACAAACAGTGAAAGATTTCTTACAGGTTCAACCTCCAAGGTTTAGCAGGAACTGGCCCTCCAAAAATTGGTCCTTTCCAGACTCCTCTAAGCCACAGAGAGGCAGGAATAGGCGTTCAAGAGGCAGAAACCAATCCAGGGGTGCCTACAGGGGACGCCAGTGGCAAGGTAACAACCAGCGAGGCACGGACGCAGCCACCACCACTACAACAACACAATCACAGTGACTTGGATGTGGCACCGCCTACCAGGGAACAACTGGAAGCACCCTTAGGCGGAAAGCTAACCTTATTTTCAAAGAACTGGCATTGCATCACAAGGGAAAAATGGATTTTGCAAACTATAGACCAAGGTTACAGGTTCCATTTCCATACTCTACCAGGAAAGAGAGGAATGCCAAACCTACCACCTACTCAAAGGGCAGAAGCTCTAAAGCAAATATCTCAATTATTAAGAATGAGAGCTGTGGAAAAGGTACCATCTGTGGAGCAAGGAAAGGGATTTTACTCCAGACTCTTCCTGGTACCAAGAAAAGAGAACAAATGGAGGCCTATTCTCGACCTGTCCGCTTTTAAACACATTCCTCATTGTTCCAAAATTCAAAATGCTGACCCTACAGCAGCTTCTTCCCATGCTGGGCAAGGAGTCTTGGCTGGTAACTCTAGATCTCAAGGAGGCATACCTGCACGTCCCCATACGACCAATTTGCAGAAGATACCTCAGATTTCTTGCAGGATCAAAGCATTATCAATTCTCAGCATTGCCCTTTGGCTTATCTACTGCGCCCAGAGTGTTCACGAAATGCCTGGCATCAGTAATTGCTCATTGCAGACTTCAGGGGATCCAAATTTATCCCTACCTGGACGACTGCCTGATTCAAGCGGACGACAAAAGCAAACTAACAGAAGACTTACAAAGAGTCATTTACCTACTGCAAGCCCTGGGATATACAGTCAATATAAAAAAGTCAAGGCTGACTCCATCCCAAAGAATAACTTTTCTGGGTGCAGAGCTGGACACATCAAAACAAATGGCATTCCTAACTGCAGAAAAGCAAGAGCAACTACCTCTCTACTTCTTGGCATTGACAAAGCAGAACCATTTAACTGCAAGAAAAGTACTGCAAGCCCTAGGCTTCATGGCATCCTGCATAATTCTGGTCCCTCATGCCAGACTGCATATGAGAAAGCTACAGTGGTACCTAAAGAATTTGTGGTCCCAACACAAGCACAGCCTAGAAACCAAAATTCCAATAATCCCATGCCTGAAACAAGAGTTCCTATGGTGGGCTCAGGCCTGTCAATCAAACAAAGGATTGCCCTTCTGCAACAGTCAACCAAGCCAAACCATCACGACAGATGCCTCAGACCTTGGTTGGGGAGCACACATGCTGGACAAGTGCATACAAGGCTTATGGACTCAAGACCAGCTGCCTGCACATAAATCTAAAGGAAATGCTGGCAGTAAAATTGGCAATCCAGTCATTCAAACCATTTCTCCAAGAAGGTCAGTTGATGATAAGGACAGACAACACCACAGTTATGTGGTACATCAACAAACAGGGAGGCACACATTCATATCCTCTATGCCGGCTGGCACTGGACCTATGGGATGTGGCTCTGAACTACAACATTCAGTTACAAGCAATTTTTGTACCTGGAAAAGAAAACATTCTGGCAGACATTTTAAGCAGAACTACCACAGATGCCCACGAATGGATGCTGCATCCGGACATCTTCAAAGCCATCACAAGAGAATGGGGATTACCACAAATAGACATATTTGCATCCCCACTCAATGACCAGCTAAAGAAATTCTGCACAAGGACGTACCACCCACTTGCTTGGAAGGTGGACTCCCTATCTTTCAGTTGGAAAAACCTGACAGCTTATGCATTCCCACCACTTCCTTTGATGCACAAGGTGCTTTTGAAGATCAAAGAGGAACGTCCAAGGATCATTCTGATAGCTCCAGACTGGCCAAGGCAACATTGGTACCCACTGCTGAGGAGCATGTCTCGGGAACAAATATGGACACTGCCCCTGATCCCATTGCTGTTAACACAGAACAACTACAACATCCTGCATCCAAACCTGAAAACTCTGCAGCTAACTGCCTGGAACATTACATAAAGACAATTAACCCAGATTTATCCCAAAGGGTTAAAGACATAATCCTTGAGGCTCGTAGACCTTCAACAAGAAAGAATTATGCAGCAAAATGGAAAAGATATCTCATTTGGAGTACTGCAAAGGAGAAGATGTGGCTAGTAAACATAGCCAACATCCTGGAGTACTTGGCAGAGCTCTTCCATTCAGGCCTGTCCTATTCTTCCATCAAGATACATGCATCAGCTATTTCAGCAGAATACAGCTTGGATCCTCCTGTCTTCTCTCATCCTCTGCTCAGACAGTTTCTGAGAGGAATTAAAAATGTAAAACCTCCCAGGAAACCACCATTGCCAGCATGGGACTTGAACTTTGTGTTAGAAAAATTGACACTTCCCCTTCGAACCAGCAGCAACAGCAGAATTACAATACTTATCCTGGAAGACTGCTTTCCTACTGGCAATCACCTCAGCAAGAAGGGTCTCTGAACTACAGGCATTAATGGCAGTGCAACCCTTCCTGATCTTCCATCAAGATAGAGTGTCCATGAGAACAAATCCCACATTTATGCCTAAGGTGGTATCCAGAGTGTCTTTAAATCAGGCTATCCACCTACCAACATTCTTCCCCAACCCACAGAACAGGGGAGAAAGACTGTTGCATACCTTGGATGTACATAGGCAATTACGCTACTACCTGGACAGGACCATGTCCAATAGAAAAACTGACCAGCTTCTGGTAGCATATGCAACAGGAAAGGAAGGAAAACCTATTTCAAAACAGACAATCTCCAAATGGATAGGAAATTGCATTAGATTTTGTTACTCCTACCATGGAAAGAAAACTCCAGAGAACATCAGGCCTCACTCCACAAGGGCTACAGCCACTACCACAGCTTTCTTACGAGGAGTGGCTACCAAGGACATTATAGAGGCTGCTACTTGGACCTCCGTGCATACATTTGCCAAGCATTACAATTTACCTTTATACTCTAGATCCCGAGCAGGTTTTGCCACTGCTGTTTTGCAAGGGATCCTAACTACACCATAATCTCTACTTTTTCCTCCTCCCCTAGTTTAGCTATGGTATTCTACCCATTTGTAAGGACTGCAGATGCATCCTTGAAGGACATAGTACAGTTTTGTACCTACCATAAATGTAGATGTCCGATAGGAATGCATCTGCAGTCAGGATTACCCACCTTCCCTCTGTGGTACTCCTAGGTATTTGCCATCCTTCAGCTAGCTTGGGGGGGATCTATTATGGTGTATTTGTTTGTATATATGTACATACATGCTTATTTTATGTGTTTGCTCTCTACTATTTGGAAACATTGGCATTTATCAAAATTTAGCCATCAAGAGGGCACCTGGCATCTGGGGCAAGAAACACTGAGGAAAATGGCGTCGGCTGATGCCTTTATACCCGAAAAACTGCAGCTATGACGTCGGGTGAAGTGCGACACCAGCCGAAGCCAGACCCAGACTTTGGAATCCGTCCGACCAAGGGGCTGCCTGACGACAGGACTACCCATTTGTAAGGACTGCAGATGCATTCCTATCGGACATCTACATTTATGGTAGGTACAAAACTGTACTTTTCACTTCCATTGAGGTAGTTTGTCTTAAAGGTTAGGCTATGGGTCACCTGTTTTGTATGTTACAGGTGATGGAAGGATGAAAGAGCTCTGAGATCTTTGAGACGGAAAATAATCACTACTTAATACGTAGGTGAGAAATGATAAACCCTTTGAGATGGAACAAAACAGCACATATAGGGAAAGATTTGGAGCTAGAGTAGAGGGCTGTAATCTGAGTGCTTTATGTAATGTTAAGTGTGGTTCCTTTTTTATGAGAAACAAGACAATGAACTTGAAAAAGAGGTATCTTGTATTTCTTTCCAAAGAGCTGTTTATTTCTAAACCAGTCGCTTAGTGTTGAAAGTATAGGCATGATGTTTCACTGTTGCAGTATTTGCTCATTGGGATTTCTTGCTTTGAAAACCCTTAGCCAGCCTAAATACCAGAAATTTTATCCCCTCCCTTGACCTGGTGGACGCTTTTCCACTCCAGTAGCAGGACATTAGGGTCATCAGCCAGTGACATTTTCTCAGTTCTTTCTTGCCATCACAGCCCAATACAGGTTTTGTGGTTTCATTGGTCTAAAGCCAAGGATAAGAACAGCAAAACCCCATCTTAGAACTGTTTTTCTTGCAAAAATTGGATATCAGTAGCCAAGACCAATACTTGAATGGCCTTGATAAACAAATCCCTTATTGGGGCTTTCACACTGTCTTCGTTGCCTGGCCTAAGAACAAGATGTGCCCAACTGTCTCCAGTTTATTTATTTCAATTTGAGAACCACTTACAACTTTGTTCATAGGTTCATACTAAGCTATCTGCCCAAGGGCATTTACAAGCCTAGCCCATAGTTTTGTGGCTTACGCCACCCCTTTAGTATGGGGAACTATACCCATTATTTTGCTGTGCCTCTGTCGAGCAGTGACACTGAGGTAATCCCTGGGGTATATCTGCGATCTCCCATCCATTGGTCAAGATTTCTCTTGAACAAGGCCAGCGAGGTGCTCTGCCTCACATATACCGGGATTTTGTTCCACAGCATAGGGAGTCTTTGGGTGATGGATCTATCCCTCCAGCACGTCCTATTAATAGCCGTGTCGAGGTTTAAGTCTCCCGCCCTTGTGGCTCTGATGGATCTAGACTTTTTGAGGTGAAGCATATTCATCAAATCTGGGTTTGACATGGCCTTGTATGTTAGGCAAAGGTCACCTCTGAGCAAGCGGTAAGCAACTGAATAGAGCTGGAGTTCTTTCAGTCGGGCAGCATAGGACAGATTTTTGAGACCCTTTATCCTTTTGGTGAGGAACTTTTGTGGCCTCTCCAGCTGCTGCAAGTGTCGGATCAGATACATTCTGAATGGGGCATTGTACTCAATCATTGGTCTGATGAGTGATGAGTAAAGGGAGACAATGACCTCCCTTGATCTAGATGAGAATCCCTTCATGATAAGGTGGGCAATGTAGAAGGTCTTCCTAACTACTTTAGCTACATGGGTGTCGAATGACAGACTACTATCAACCTGGGTCCCCAGGTCCCTGATAACTTCTTCTGTGCTCAGTGGATTGCCACCTATTTGGTAGCTAGGGGTAACCTTGTTTTTCCCGAAGGGTATGACTATGCATTTTTTGGCATTTAACTTTAGGCCATGGCTCTGGCACCAGTTATCCATTTCTGTGAGACCCTTCTGAAGGATATCTGTGTCAGATGTGTTTTCTACTATGGCGCCAGTTTGCAGTCATCTGCAAACTTTGTCAGCCATAACCCTCCTGTGTTTGCTTGTACTTGAGAAGTAGATGCCAAACAAGAGTGGGCCTAGGACTGAGCCCTGTGGGACACCACTTGTGACAGGCTTTGAGTCTGACATGGCGCCAGCAACTCTGACCCTGTGGGTTCTGTCACTCAGCCAGTTTGCAACCCATCTTGTGATGTATGGGTTAATATTTAAGCTGATGAGTTTCTCAATGATACCCGAGTGGGGTATTGTATCAAGGCCTTCGCCAGATCGAGGTAGGCTGTATGGACTGCCTTTCCCTCATCAATGGCTTTGGTGACTGTTTGAAAAAGTCAACCAAGTTTAAAAGGCATGATCTGCCTTTGACAAAGCCAAACTGGGTTGGATCCAAAGTCTGCAAATTCGCTATGTCTTTATTTATGAGGTCCATTATGATCCTCTCCATGGCTTTGCAGATAAGGCTTGTCAAGCTAATGGGCCAGTAATTTCCAGGGTCGGTGGAGGCACCGCCTTTGTGAAGTGGGACCACAGTTGCAGTGCGCCACTCCTGGAGTGCAGTATCCAGAGGTAAGGCTCTGATTAAACAGCTGTCCTAGCTGTGGGTTTAATTCCTCATTGAGTTCGTGGAGCACACAGCCGGGGACACCATCAGGTCCCATGGATGCTGTGTTTTTTGCTTTAGAGAGAGCAGTTCTCACTTGGGCGTTGGAGATGTTTGGGGGCTGCAATCATTTGGTATAGATATCTCTCCTTTTGGGGAGGGGAGAAGTTTGCACTGAACCTGTCAGCCAGTATGTTGGCAATGTCCGTAGGATCAGTAATCTTCACATCATTTTGAACTAGTTCTGAGCATATCTGGGAGTTTCCTCCCAGGTTTCTAACATAGCTAAAGAAGGCCTTATGATTGTCTTTTGAGTCTTTAGCTATTCTTCTCTCAAAATTTGCTTTGGATGATTTTATGAGAGCTCTTAGTTTTTACTTATAGTGATCAAGGGTGTCTTACCTTTTAAGGATTTTGCTCTATCTTGTAGTAGCTTCCTCCTTTTGTTGTAGAGTTTGTTTATGGCTGGGGTCCACCAGACTGGACGCTTGCCTTTGGTACAGAGAGTCTTTGTTTTGCTTGGGATTGCCTTATCCATGCAGTCCTGCAGGTGCTGGTAGAAGGCATTTGTAAGTGATTCAGCGGCATGTGTACTGTTTTCCGCCGCTCGGGCCTTAAAGGAGACCACACTAGTCTTTAGAAGTGTGAAGTCGGCTTCGAGAAGTTCTTTACTGTGGTCTTTTTATTTCAGGTGGGGGTGGGAAGAGGACCTCCAGCAAGATTAGTTTGTGATCTCATCTCACCAGTGAGGGGTATACTTCCGGTGTTGAACATTGTGCTCCCATGTTCGTGATGATGAGGTCAAGTATGTTATCTCCTTTTGTGGGGATGGTAACTAGTTGTTCCATGGCATTTGAGTTTATGAATTCCAGGAACTTTTGGGCTAGGGTGTTTGGGCTTGAGTAGTGTTCCCAGTCTATATTAGGGTAGTTGAAGTCACCTACTATGATGGTGTTTGGTGATACATTTATCCCCTCTAGTGTTTTCAGGAAGGCCATGTGAGGTTCCTGAGTTTGTGAGGGTGGCCTGTAACATGCTACAATTTGCAGAGCAGTCTTGCCTATGGTTAATTGCACCTGGATGGTCTCCGATGCATCGTGCGTTGCAACCAGTCTTGAGGTGTGGGAGTCCTTGATGAATATGGATACACCTCCTTTCTTGGTATTGTCTGGATTTTGGGGCGGAGCATGATATGAGGTAAAACCTGATAGTGCTGGGGTGCTCTCAGGAGCCTTGAACCAGGTTTCTGTCACAGCACAGACATCGATGTTCTCCATACTGAGAAGGGCCTCGAGTGCGTGCATTTTGAGATTCAGACTTCTGGCATTGAGCAGCATTACCCTTAGTTTTTTCCTTTTTCTGTTCTAGGGTGGTAGGTTTAGAATTTGAGCCTTGCCTAAAAAGGCACTATGGGGGTGGCAAGAGCCTTTGCCAATATCCGGAATCCCAGGGTGACAGGTGCAAGCCGTCCCTGCAAGCAGCGTGGCTTGTCCAGCATGTCATCCCAGGCAGACAGATACTGGATCCCCTTTGAATGACACCAGTGTTTAAGCCAATTGTTAAAGCTGATCATCTTATCTCTGTATTGTGGCATCATTCTTGGTGAAGGTAGGATACTGCTCAAGGTCAGGGTCATACCTGCCTGGGCTACATAATCAGAGAGCTCCTCGATGTCTCTTTCATGTAGTCCAAGGAGATGCGTCTCAGGTCGTCTACACCAGCGTGGACAATGACTGAGTCGTATTTGTACCTGCTGTTGAGAGACCTGAGTGCTTGCGTTATGTGGCGGATTCTAGCGCCCGACAGGCAGCTTACTGTGACCTTCTCCTTACTCAGTCTGGTGGCGGACGTCAGTGTGTCTGACTATGGAGTCACCAATGACTAGTGTGTCTGGCATTTTGTTTGGCCTTAAGGGCTGTGACTGTTTGACACTCTGACTGTGAGGTCTATGTGTTGCAGGTGATGTGTTCTGAGGTGGTGGTTGTTTGGGTGTCTGCTTTGGTGGCCTCTGCTGTTTTGGTAGATTTTGATCAGAGCCTCCGGTATGTCTTTGTGTGTTTATGTGTATGATTTGAGGTTGTGATGGTACTATGTGAGACTGGGTCTATAGTGTGTGTGGTAACCTTCTCCTCCTGACTGGTCTTGCCAGTCCTATGTTGAGAGAGCTCAGCCTCCAGTTTGGCTGTATAGTTGCATCTCTCGCATGTATTTGTGTTTTGTGGGAGGAGGAGAGGGTTGTCTGTGTACATGAGGCAATTGTAACATTGCCTCAATATTCCCAGGTTCACCAGCTGAGCAGGAGAGGACACTAGCAACTGATCCTCGACATGCTAGAAGGAATAGACAAAAACTTTAAAGAAGATTCCGGGGGCGTGGATGACCGAGAAATGGGGTTTGCCTTTTGGGGTACTATCTATGACAAGAGCACCGTATCAAGGTAATAAGTACTGTAGGAGCAAGTGCTAGGCTTAACAGATAGAGAATAGTCTACTTGGAGTCAAGTAGAGATGATCTTTTAGTTATAGTATACGCTGATTAGATCAGTAGTATAGTTCGAGGAAGGTAGCTTTAAGGGAAAATTGAAGAGTGGAATTTAGGTAGCCCAAATAGTTTAAATCTGCTTAACCGGCTGCCCTAGTGTGCAACGGTAGCAGCTCAGCTTAAATCGCTAAACCGCATAAGCAGCGTTTGGCGTTTCTTATATCAGGGGGCTGAAAGAAGCTAGGAACTGGCCCAAAACAACCAATAAACTACAAGTTGCTGGCTGAAACCTCACAAAACTGGACCAACAGGCAGCTCAATGCTTCCCACTCCCACTGGTAAGCAAGGGAACTTCCTCTGTTCCAAATTAGGTAAAGATTCAGTAACAGGAACTGCAAACAAAGCCCAGGGATCAGCAAGCTCTGAAACTGGACTATTCTAGCTTAGTAAGGAAAACAAGAGATATTTTTTTTTGTTTTTTTTTTCAGAAAACAAGCAGAAACAGATACAGTAAACACTTATAAATGCTATAAATCGGCTATCACAGCCTACACAAACAATTTGCAACAGTTACAGATTTTAAAAGTAACAAATTGAGAAACAAGTGCAAAAACAGAATAAATGCAGAAAAACAGTAACAATGTATCAGCAAGCAGGCGAAATACAGTTGCTAGATAAATAGAAGTGGAAAGCCACAAAATTATACTTAAATCAGGTAAAGTCGCTTTTTTAGCTCTCTGAAGCTTGGATTACTCTGCTGGCCACCACGAGGATCTGTGCTGAGTAGGTACAAGCCAAAAAGCAGCGTTTGCGTTTTTATATCAGGGGCTGAAAGAAGCTAGGAACTGGCCCAAAACGACCAATAAACTACAAGTTGCTGGCTGAAACCTCACAAAACTGGACCAACAGGCAGCTCAATGCTTCCCACTCCCACTGGTAAGCAAGGGAACTTCCTCTGTTCCAAATTAGGTAAAGATTCAGTAACAGGAACTGCAAACAAAGCCCAGGGATCAGCAAGCTCTGAAACTGGACTATTCTAGCTTAGTAAGGCTGGAAAACAAGAGATTTTTTTTTTTTTTTTTTTTCAGAAAACAAGCAGAAACAGATACAGTAAACACTTATAAATGCTATAAATTGGCTATCACAGCCTACACAAACAATTTGCAACAGTTACAGATTTTAAAAGTAACAAATTGAGAAACAAGTGCAAAAACATGTTGTATGCTTTGCAAAGTTTTAGGGAGCACGAGAGCATTGGGGGCGTATGTATGCTATGACATCTGCCAATCATGCTTGCTCAAATTTTCCTTTTAAAAAGAAGCATCCAAAGACTGTGCTGGGTGACAGCCAATCAGCATCAAATAATGCACCCAGGTTCATGATTATTGAATGAGGAGAGACACTTTTGTAGTCTGTCCAGTGATTGGACATGTGACCAAGGCCAGTGGCGGGACAATTTTGGAGTTTCAAAACAGCAAAGACCAGTAATGACTATTATAGAACCTCAAAAATAAAATGGCAAGTTTTATTCCAAATATGTTTAGCGCTTTCATCTCACACAATGCAAAACTTCATCAGATGAAGAACAACTGAAACAGTTTTCATTATATACCCAAAAATAAATCAAGTGAGCACAAACAATACCTGAAATTAAAGCTATACTATCCAATTCACAGAGAAAAACTGATTATTCAAATTTAAAAACTGCTGCTATCACCATAACTTACATAAACGTTTATCTCTTTAAAGCTTTTAGTTTTAACAGGGGACAATAGTGATATGGTCATTCACCCCTGGCCAGTAATATGAATTTAGTTCTGTCTGCCAAAAAAGCTTTTTTTTTTTTCCCCAAGAATTATGGAGCTGCTGTGGTGCAGCAGTTAGTATTATCGCCTCATAGCAAGAGGTTCTCCGGTTCAATTCTCAGCTGAAGCGCCTTCTGTGCGGAGTCTGCATGTCTTCCCCTTAGTCGAGTGAATGTAAAAAGACATGCAGGTAGGTATGTGCATGTGGCGGTGTGCCTTCTTTGAAGGTTGGGCGCCGGGCTGGCAACTCGACACCGTAAAAATTCACTGCCACTTATTAGCAGATCGGAGTTTTGCTGTGGTGACCCCTAACTGGGAAAAGCCGAAAGACTTTACTGACCACGGTATGCCCTGTTCATTCTGGATGACTTTTTGTAATACAAAAAATTTAAAACAATGTCCCTTCTACTCCTGTTTGTCTGGCAAATGCATTAGTCATTTTTTTTCGGATGTAGTAAATATGGTCATAAATTCTCTCACAAAACTTGCGTTCCATTTTGCAACATAATAGCATTGACAAAACTGGCAGAATGCTACATAGACCAACCCTGTACTATTCCAGTAAATTTTCCCCCTTATCAAAATATTCCTTCCCATAATGTAATATGACAGGTTAAGGAAATATTCCTTTCCATAATGCAATGGGATAGGTTAAGGACTAAGATAGAAGAATTCAATGAAAGAAATGTAATAAATGAAAGCAGATAATGGGTGGCACGAAGTGAGAAGGCTAAAGAAATGGACAGTTTTGGTTGGGGATTCAGATTGCTATGATGCTCTTGGGTGAATAGAGAGACAATTGGTAGTCAGAAGGAGATGGCTCAAGTCCATCAGTCGGATAAAATGTAATAAGGAGTTAATTACTCTAACAACCTTGGTAACAGGCATAGGCAAGTCAGCTGTGTGAAGTTTACATTTCTCAAGTAAAATTTTTCGCAGCAGACAATTCACTTATGAAGTTGTACATGACAAAAGCACATTTAACAAGAATGGCTGCAGCATGACTGCAGCTTTTTATGCCTGTCTGAGAGGAGTCTTTGACCAAGAGGTAACAATCTTGCTCTATGCAGCATCCTATATAGTTTATCTTACATTTATTGGACTGTCGCATAGGTTAGTTAAGCACATGACTTATAACTAGATTAGAAGTTGTAGGCCCATTATACATAGGTTTGTTAAGCACATGATTTATAACTAGATTAGATGTTGTAGGCACATTATACATTCTGCCCTTAACTAGAAGTTAAAGGTAATCAACATTACCACTGACATAGCATTAGCTTCATGTACCAGGAAAATGACTAACTTTAAACTGCAACTGTTGTTCCCAAGATATGGGAAGCATAAAACCCTAGACAACAAAGTCAGAGACAGTACACAGTATGAAGTGAGGAAAACCAAATACGGCAGACGAGTTAATGCCGATTTATTTACTAGTAAATATCGTTCTGTGTTCAATCACTTGTAAGATATTCAGTAATCTTAAGAGCATGGCTGTTTCTGTCCTGTTGTAGAAGTAACACAAAGGTTTAAAGATTTTTTCAGTTATAGGAACTTCTGACCAGGTGTTACCACCTGTAAGGGAGTATCAAGAAGGTCGTTCTGTGGAAACAGATGGTCATATGGTCCATATTATTTTAACTGGCCATAATTTGGACATCTCACTTCATATGTAGATCAGAAAATTCTGCGACAGCAGATCCCTTAGTTCAGAGTAGAGCTACAGCTGTGATCACTCAGAAGTAGTGGATGGCCTTTATGCTCAAAATCGAGGCGGACGTTTATCTGTACTTAAGTTGGCTGCCTCCTTGGTTTGTCCTGTACTTCTAATGAAAAACAAAACTCCAGAGTAAAGTTAGTTTATTCAACATGGTTTAGCATGCTGGGGAGTAATGGTGTAGTGTGCTGTTTGCTGATGGAATAAATGAAGCATACAGCTAAATGTAAGCATTTTAGCAATGAACTCAGAAAAGGGTGTTCGTGTTGCTTCGGGACCGTTGAGGAAGTTCTCCAAGAAAAATGAAGTGGAGAATTTGATCGATTGTTTGTGGCATATTTAAAATCTTTTCAAGAGGAGTCTGCAGAGTTTCTCCACATTCAACAAGTAGCCATGGGACCTCTTAAATGGCAAATATTTGAGAGTCTGTGTAAGGCAACCAGGGGGAGTAAAACAGACAGAACAAGTAAAACACCAGCTGAATGGAAGGAAGGTAAGGCAAGGCGGTGAGACAGTTTTGGAATGTGAGAAGGAAAAAATGTGATGGAATTCTGTGAAAACCAGGATGTCAGAATGGATATTGATTTATTTATTTATTTATTTTACATTTGTTAACTGGGAGAGTCCAACTGGATACAATTCCATTTTTAGTGGAGGCCTGAGGAGAAAAGCTCCATAACAATTTTATAGTTAACAGATAAGACAATAAGTATTACAAAAAGGCACATTTGACAACATAAATGAGACACATTTCTTACACGTTTAGAGAACTTGGATGTACAATTAGTCTTCCTGTTTAAGATGAGACTGTACATCTGAACTTATGGACAATAAATGTCTGTAGCTAAACTATGAATCTAGTTGATAGGAAAAATAATGAATTACTAGCCAGGGGTAGTACAGGAGCATAGTCTGTTATTCAGGAAGTGAATTTTGAGTAGTTTCTTGAATTGGGTTGAGGAGTTGTTACTTGTTATATGGGCAGGAAGAGAGTTCCAGATTTTAGAGATGTAGTGGCTATATTTATCTGCCTCGTTAAGTTTGGTTACCTTAAGGAGGTGTTGGGTGCTTGATCTTAAGGATCTGGTAGTGCTGTAAGGTTGAAGTAGTTGTAGGGCTGGGGTGTTGTCTGAGTGATGTAATAATTTGTGTGCGACTGATAGTTGATTGAATTAAAGTATTAGCGAGAGTTCTAACCAATTGAGTTTTTTGAGGCATTCGCAATGGTGTGTTCTAAGGGGTAATACTGTGGCAAATCTAGCTAGCTTATTATAACAGCTGTCAAGTTTGGTTAGGTCAGTTTTTCGGAGATTGGTTAGCACAGGGTAGGCATAAAGTAAGGTGGATAGCAGGTGTGTCCTGGCTATGGTTGGAGAGAAATTTTTTGTTGCGATAGAGTAGACCCAGTTTTTTATGAACTTTTTTGTGGTCTGGGAAATGTGTATGTCAAATCTAAGGTGATTGTCAATTTCCAAGCCTACCAGTTTGGTGTAATTGGTAGGGGTGATGGTGGTATTGTTGTGCGAGGAGATTGTAAAGCTATATGGGGGGGCTAAAGATCTCTGGGGGCTGAGGAGGAGTAGTTTTGTTTTAGCTGGGTTAAGAATGAGGTTTTGGTTGATGATCCAAGTTTCGGCTAGGGAAAAGCATTCTTGTGTTTGGGAGAGGAGGAGGTCTAGGGTGTTGGCTGCACATATGGTGGTATCGTCTGCATATTGGACTATCGAGGCTTTTGGAATGTTGGATGGAAGTTGATTAGTAAATAGGGTGAAGAGCAGTGGACCCAGGATGGAGCCTTGGGGAACCCTTAGGAAGACGGGCAGTAAGGGAGAGGGTTGGTTTTGCCATTTTACAGCTTGCTGCCTACTATCTAGATAGCTCTTAAACCAATAACTAGCAGAGATGCTAAGGTTTAGGGCGGATAGTGAGTGAAGCAGTTTTTCATGGTTGACCATGTCATCCGCTTTGGATAAATCTAAGAGTGTAGCAGATATGAGCAGTCCGTTATTTCTGTGGTTATTGACGGTGTTAGTAAATGATGTAAGCATGGTGGTGGTGCTGTGGAAGCATCTGAAACCATGTTGCTGTGTGGATAGCAATTTGTTTTCTAGGAGGTACTTCATCAATTGCATGTGAACAACTCTCTTGAGAAGTTTTGATTGGGGGATAGTATAGCTATAGGGTGATGGTTATTGAGTTTGAGAGAGCTACCCCTTTGTGCAGTATAGTTATATGAGATATTTTCCAAAGCTGGGGTACTTTGCACTCAGAGATAGATCTGTTTATTAGGATGGAGACAGGATAGGCTATAGCTTCAGCGGCAAGTTGAATGTATTCTGTCTGTAATTTATTGGTGGCTGTGGAGGTTGGTTTTAAGTTTTAGGAGTAGTTTTTGTATGATCTTGGTTGGTTCTGGGTTGAAGCTGAAGTTGGAGTGATTGCTATGTGTTTCAGGTGGAAAGGGTATTTTTGTTTGGAGTGGGGTTGTTTTGGGCTCATTTGGTTGTTAGCTAGGGTTTGGATAGTTTCTGTGAAGAATTTGTGAAACTGTGGGGATATTGTCTTGGTTGTTCACTATTTTAGGAGTGGGGGTGGATGTCTTCCCTGGTTGTAATACAGAGTTGACTGCTGTCCAGATTTTTTTTGGGTTGTTTATATGTTTATTCTGTATATTTTGGTAGTAGGAGATTTTGTCTGTTTTGATAAGTGTTTTGGCTTTGTTGCGTAGGTCAATGTATTTTTTGTTTATCTAATTAGGATTTGCTTTTACGATAGATTGTCCAGGCTTTGTTTCTATTTTTGAGAAATGTTTTAGCATCTAAAGTTAGCCAGGGGGCATGTTTAGTTTTTGATTCTTGTGGTTCTGGGTGGAGCGTGATGGTTAAGTATTTTTGTGAAGGTAGTATTGAAGTATAGTACTGCTTCATCGAGGGCTAAGCTTTTTAGGGGGGTCCAGTTACACCTTTTTAGGTAATTGTTAAAGTTGAATAGGATAAATGTTTTTTGTTCCTAATTTCATGCACAGTTACTTGGGTCAATTGGGGAGTTTTACTTCTTAGTAGAAATGTAGCTTGGTGGTCACTGAGGGTGTCTGGCAGACACCCAGCTTGGGATATTTGGGAAGGATGGGATACAAGTATCCAGTCTAGTATAGACTGATGTTTGGTTCTCTTGTCTGTTCTAGTGGGGTAAGTTATAAGTTGGGTTATTCCATGTAAGTTGATGTGGGAGAGAGGGTTTTGACTGGAGCAGTTGTGCCAGCCGGTATTAAGGTCACCTAATAGGATGTTTTCTTGGGGGAGGGAGTTAGATATCCAATCTAGGAGTTTTTCTGTAATGGGAATATTGTTGCCTGGGGGATATAGCATCCTATGATATTGATGAGCTTATTTGGGTTAAGTTTTAATTTAGTGAGGGTGAATTCAATGTTTTCAAGGTCAGGGGTTGTGATGTCTAGTTTTTTTTAGGATAAGGTGATTTTTGTATAGTATGGCTACTCCCCACCCCTTTTTCCTACTCCTGTCACTATGGATTATATTGTAGCCTGGTGCTGTGATTTCATTATCATGGATTTCTGGTTTAAGCCAGATCTCAGTCAGTATCACAATATTTGGATGATAAAATGAGAGCAAGGCATGGAGGTCATGGACTTTGAGGTACTTCTAACATTTAGCTTTATGTTGAGGAGTGAGTTTTTGGGTCTGTGGAGTAGGCTATTATTCAGGTCAGGGATTAGTGTTTCTGGATTTAGTGGGCCTGGGTTGGGGTGTATGTCACCACAGAGTAGGAGTGTTGTTTGCAGGTGTAAATAAAGGCAGAATAGCTTATTGATGATTTGTATGTGTTTTAGAGTAGTGTGGGATTGTCTGTGTGATGGGTGTATCTTGTGTATGAGGTGGTGGATAAGGGTGGTTGGGTAGAGGTATGGGACTAGTTGAGTATAAGGCTTGGGGTTTGGACTGTTGAGGGGTGTAACTTTTTGGGGATGATTAGGCTGTAATTAATAGCTGGTAATGGAGGTTAGCAGTATTAGGGAAGGGATACAAATGGTATATAGTAGGAGTTGTGGATGTGAGGGTTTTGATAGTGGAATCATGATTTAGTTTAGTTAGTTTAGTAAGAGGTGTTATAGGGAGAGGATAGGGTGAGGGTGTTGAAGAGTGTTAATAGAAGGTGTACTTGGGGCTAATTGGATGGTTGATGTGATAGGTTGGGGTGGTGTGATGGAAGTGGGAGTGGTGAAGTGTGGGTATGGTATATAGGTATAAAGGTAATTGATGTGGGGGTGGGAATGGGGGTAGGGTAGCGGAGCGGAGTGAGCCCGGGCACAGCGAGGGTGAACTGAGCAGGCACCAACCGAGCCTCCAATGCTTCCTAAAAAAACAGTCAATCAGGATTAGCTTGTGCTTTCTACCAGGCAGGTCACTTCCTTACAACATCTAACTGATAATGTTGCCAAATGGACTTTCTTATGGTTTATTTCTGTTGCACGCCGACTTTGGGAACAATACTATAATTTGTGCTAGCTTGCTATGGGTATGGATTAGGGTAAGAACGGGGAGTGCTTGAGATTTTGTAGGAATAAGACTTTTAAATTTGGAACTAGTCAATTTATAAGGTTGGATGCCTTAGGTTTTGCTGCCATCTAGTGGCTAAAGTGGGGAAGTGTGTGCCCCAATGGTGGATAGGTCTAAGTTAGAAGGGCGAGTTTATACACGGGTAGTACGTATTGTCTGTGTGGTTGTGCTAGCCAGTGGTAAAGATTACATATATATATATATATATATATATATATATATATATATATATATATAAAATACATTAAGAAGTAATGAAACCTACACTTAACAATTTCTTTAGAGTATAGGTGTCCTTGCAGACAGAGAGAGCTTATGTGGTATTTTCAGGTCAGAAGAGGTAGAAGGATTTGGGTTCAGTTTAGCAGGAGAACGCCCACTTCTTTTCTATGGCTTTTGATAGGTGTAAGAGAGGAAAATTACATTAGGAGATAGCTGTTCCACTAGAAAAGTATTTTAAGTGAGTGAAGTTATTGTTTGTATTGTAGTCATTTTATTTTATGCTCAACCTCTAAGAGACTTGGTTGGCTACAATCACCTGCATTAGAAGCTGAAGTTAAGTACAAACTTGCAGTATTGTATTTTAGTCTTCTGTTAAGTACAAACTTGCAGTTTTAAAACTACTCGATTTCATTTTTTTCTGTTACCTAATTGTTTTCACTGAATAGTGTGCTGTGTCTCTCTGCATTTAGTTCCCCATCCACCCTCCTCCCTGTTCTTGTCTTGGTGTTAATGGCTCTGGAATTGCTCGTCCCTCCTGTAAGTTTGTATTTGAACACTCCTCCTGGGTCCATCTCATTTGCTCACTTAGCCAAGTACATTGAGATCATATCCTGAGTCTAGTGTTCACTCTACTTAATACAGAGAGAAGATTTGAGAAGGCCAACCCACTTAGGTTCTTCCTTCCACTCTCTCCTTGCACTTTACTAACAAAAAATTGCACTTTATTTATCTGCTTTTACTGTAGTTGTGTTTCCTCCTACTTTATTTTTCTTTTGCCTCTTCTTAAAAATACTCAATTTCATTTATTCTGCTGCATTTATTACTTCTTGGTAGCAGCTTGATTAAATTGAAACTGTTATTCTAAGTATTTTGGTTTAAGTACATGGGCTTCATACCATTTGTTTCACATTAAGAAGGTTTGTGGTCTGCACTGTTGTGGCAGGACAAGTAGGACATCCTTCTAAGCTTGGAATTGCTGATTGAAGGCTCAGAGTCTGCTATTCTAAAAGTGTATTAGTTCTGGTTTAAGCACTTGGGCTTCAGACCAGTTATGTATTAAGAAGGTTTGTGGTCTGCACTCTTTGGGAGAAGAGGCTGGATTCTGCCCTTCTGAGCTGGGAATTTCTAGTCACAGGCTTAATGTGCCTGCTTATTTGAACTGTTTCTTTCTGAAATTGGTGCTCCTTGTTGCTGTAGCATAGACCAGATTCAGGCCTGCTGAATCTAGCTTTGTTTGTATAACTTGAGCACTAATCCAGGCCATCTTTTTTTGGAGAAGATTCCCCTGCACTCCATTGGCAAGAGTGTGCAGTTAGAACTTGACTGATTGAAGACTGCTAGAACAGGGCTCAGGTTTGAGCTTTTTTTCTGGTTAATTGGTTAACTTGTTTAAATCAGTTTGTTCATTTTCTATTCTTTTATTTATATGTATGTATATTTATATATATATATATATATATATATATATGTATGTATTCTGCTTTTACTATATTTGTGTTTCTTCCTACTTTATTACTACAGACATTGACTACACCTCTGATCTGAGATATATAACAATAAGTATCCTTTTCTGTGCATTTAAAGTGTTTTTTTGATTGTATTTGCTTTATTTTCTGGAAAAAAAAAATATATATATATATATATATATATATATATATATATGAATAGGAGTCTAGTATATATTATGGTCGGACAGTTCATATGATCATCATATTTGTCGACAGTTCATTTCTTCCCCGACAAGCAGATTTTCCCTTCCCCTACATATATGTGGAAACCTTGGAGTTGATATATAGGGTGTGTGGGGGGCAAAGTCCCTGGAAAAAAAAATGCTCAAATGAACTCCATCATTTGAACTGCTTAAACCATGTCATATGACCCATATATATATATATATATATATATATATATATATATATATATATATTTATATATTTACAGTTGTTCCCTGCCTTTCTAAGCTAGTATAGTCCAATTTTCAGGTTAGTGCTGAATTCAGGGCTGTGTTACAAATCTCTGTGTTTGCCCACACCTTACTTGGATAGAAGGAAGTTTCTGTATTCACCTGTGTGAAAGGGGAGCTTTGCACAGCCTATCTGTCCCTGAAGTGGTTTCAGCCCAGAAATTAGTAGTTTATTGGCCATTTTGGGTCAATTTCTCTTTCATTTCCCTGCTATAAAAACCGCATTTGCCCAGTTTTGCATGCCGGGCAGCACCAGTTAGCTAGAGTATAACACCGGAAGTATACCCCTCACTGGTGAGATCAGATTATAAACTAATCTCGCTGGAGGTTCTCATCCCGCCCCCACCTGAAACAAAAAAGACCACAGTGAAAAACTTCTCAAAAGCCGATTTCACACTTCTAAAAACTAGTGTGGTCTCCTTTAAGGCCCCTGAGCCAGTGGTAAACATTACTCAAACCGCTGAATCACTTACAAATGCCTTCTACCAGCACCTACAGGACTGCATGGATCAGGCAATCCCAAACAAAACTAAGACTCTCTGTACCAAAGGCAAGCGTCCAGTCTGGTGGACCCCAGCCATAAATAAGCTCTACAACAAAAGGAGGAAGCTACTACAAGATAGAGCAAAATCCTTGAAAGGTAAGACACCTTTGATCATTAAAAGTAAAACTAAGAGCTCTCATAAAATCATCCAAGGCAAATTTTGAGAGAAAAATCGCCAAGGACTCTAAAGACAATCATAAGGCCTTCTTTAGCTATGTTAGAAACCTAGGAGGAAACTCCCAGATATGCTCAGAATTAGTTCAAAATGATGTGAAAATTACTGAACCTACACGCATTGCTAACATACTGGCTGACAGGTTCAGTGCAAACTTCTCCCCAAAGGAGAGATATCTATTCCAGAGGATTGTAGCCCCCAAACATCTCCAACGCCCAGGTGAGAACTGCCCTCACTAAGGCAAAAACACAGCATCCATGGGACGGATGGTGTCCCCGGCTGTGTGCTTCATGAACTCAACGAGGAATTAAACCCACAGTTAGGACAGCTGTTTAATCTTAGCCTCACCTCAGGATCACTCCAAGGAGTGGCGCACGGCGACTGTGGTCCCACTTCATAAGGCGGTGCCTCCACAGACCCTGGAAATTACCGCCCCATTAGCTTGACAAGCCTTATCTGCAAAGCCATGGAGAGGATCATAATGGAACTCATAAATAAAGACATAGGAACTTGCAGACTTTGGATCCAACCCAGTTTGGCTTTGTCAAAGGCAGATCCTGCCTCTTAAACTTGGTTGACTTTTTCGAGACAGTCACCAAGGCCATTGATGAGGGGAAGGCAGTCCATACAGCCTACCTCGACCTGGCAAAGGCCTTCGACACAATACCCCACTCAGGTATCATCGAAAAACTCATCAGCTTGAATGTAAACCCATACATCACAAGATGGGTTGCAAACTGGCTAAGTGACAGAACCCACAGGGTCAGAGTTGCTGGAGCCATGTCAGACTCAAAGCCTGTCACAAGTGGTGTCCCACAGGGCTCAGTCCTGGGTCCACTCTTGTTCGGCATCTACTTTTCTGAAGTACAAGCAAACACAGGAGGGTTATGGCTGACAAAGTTTGCAGATGACTGCAAACTGGGCCATAGTCGAAAACACATCTGATACAGATTTCCTCCAGAAGGGCCTCACAGAAACGGATAACTGGTGCCAGAGCCATGGCCTGAAGTTAAACGCCAAAAATGCATAGTCATACCCTTGGGAAAAACAAGGTTACCCCTAGCTACCATATAGGTGGCAATCCACTGAGCACAGAAAAGTCATCAGGGATCTGGGGACCCAAGTTGACAGTAGCCTTCGCTTGACACTCATGTTGCTAAAGTAGTTAGGAGAACCTTCTATATCGCCCACCTGATCATGAAGGGATTCACATCTAGATCAAGGAGGTCATCATCCCCTGTACTCATCACTCATTAGACCTATGATTGAGTACAGTGCCCCGCTCAGAATGTATCTGACCAGACACCTGATGCAGCTTGAAAGGCCCCAAAGTTCCTCACCAAAAGGATAAAGGGTCTCAAAATATGTCTTATGCTGCCCGACTGAAAGAACTCCAGCTCTATTCAGTCTCATACCGCTTGCTCAGAGGTGACCTGTGCCTGACATATAAGGCCATGTCAAACCCAGATTTGATGAATATGCTTCACCTCAAAAATCTAGATCCCTCAGAACCACAAGGGCGGAGACTTAAACCTTGACACGGTTATAAATAACGTGCTGGAGGACAGATTCATCACCCAGAGACTCCCTATGCTGTGGAACAAAATCCCGGTACATGTGAGGCAGAGCACCTCGCTGGCCTTGTTCAAGAGGAATCTTGACCAATGGATGGGAGATCGCAGATATACCCCAGGGATTACTTCAGTGTCACTGCTTGACAGAGGCACAGAAAAATGATAGGCATAGTTTTTATTCAAACTAAAGGGGTGGCGAAAGCCACATAACTATGGGCTAGGCTTATAAATGCCCTTGGGCAGATAGCCTAGTATGAACCTATGAACCTATGAACCTATTCCTGGCTCCACAAAGTTTGTGCTTCAATTTTTCCCTTGGAACTAGACAAACTTTCAACTTAAGCATGCAAGCCATTCCTTTCTCAGCCTGGCACTTGCTCAAAACGCATAGCAAGCACTTATAAACACTAGCACTAGACCCCCTACAGTGTACAGAAGGACAAGGCTCTTTATTATACCTTACCAACCATTCAGTAAAACAGTTCACTGTACCTATCCAGCCATGTCCAGAGGGCAGTTTCAGGTGTACTCTCCAGTCCAACTGGTGAATCTGGGCATTTTGAGGCAATGTTACAGCTGCCTCATGTACACAGACAACCCTCTCCTCCTACCACCAAACACTAATACATGCAAGAGATGCAATTATACAACCAAACTGGAGGCTAAGCTCTCTCAACCCAAGACTGGATCAGACAGTCAAGAGGAGAAGGGAAATACTTGCATCATACCTCCAGTCTCACATAGACCATTAAACCAGCACCAGCAAAAAATGCACATAAATACACAAAAACATACTCGGAGGCTCTAAGTAAAACTCTGCAAAAGCAACAGAGACCTCCAAAGCAGACATCCAAGCAACCTCCACCCCCAAACACAAACCATGAAATATATACTTCACAAAACCAGTGCACCACACAATCAGAGCCCTTAAGGCAAAATAACATACCCAACATACTAGTAATAGGTGACTCTCTAGTCAGGCACACTGACGTCCTACTCACTAGGCTGAATAAGGAGAAGGTTACTGTTACCTGCCTGTCAGGTGCAAGGATCCACCACATAACACAAGCACTTAGGTCACTCCAGAACAAGTACAAATACGACTCTGTTATTGTCCAAGTTGGTGTGAATGACTTGAGCCATACTTCCCTGGACTACATGAAAAGAGACATGGAAGAGCTGTCTGATCACGTAGCCCAGGCTAGTATGACCCTGACCCTGGGTAGAATCCTGCCCTCACCAAGAATGATACCACAGTATAAAGAAAAGGGGATCCAGTGTCTGTCCGCCTGGGATGACGTGCTTGACAGGCAATGCTGCTTCACTAGAGATGGCACCTGTCACTTTTAGGCTTTCGAATATTGGCCAAGGCTCTTGCCACCCCCATAGTGCCTTTTTTAGGCAAGGCTCAAAAGACAAACCCACCACCATAAATAGCATAGGTAACAAAAAAACTGAGGGTAATGCCAGAAGTCTAAACCTCAAAATGCATGCACTCGAGGCAGTCCCTCAGTATGGAGAAAATCGATATATGTGCAGTAACAGAAACTTCATTGAAGGCTCCAGAGAGCACCCCAGCGCTACCAGGCTACAACTCATACCATACATTTCAGCCACAGAACCCAGACCGAAATATAAAAGAGGGCGTATCCATATTCATCAAGGATACCCACACCTCCAGGTTAGTGACACAGTATGATGCTTCAGAGATCATCCAAATGCAACTAACAACGGGCAAAACTGCAGTTCAAATTGTAGCTTGCTACAGATCGCCCACCATGTCCCAGGACCCCCATTCCGCATTTCTGAAAACACTGGGAAACATAAAGGTCCTATCAAACACCCTAGGGTGATTTCAATTACCCAAACATTAACTGGGAGAACTACTCCAGTACTAAATCCCTTGCCCAACATTTCC
Source organism: Protopterus annectens (assembly GCF_019279795.1). Classification (NCBI taxonomy): domain Eukaryota; kingdom Metazoa; phylum Chordata; order Ceratodontiformes; family Protopteridae; genus Protopterus; species Protopterus annectens. The sequence continues at coordinate 1,108,543,810 of NC_056748.1, forward strand.
TAGAATTTATAAACTCAAACACCCTGAATCAACTGGTCAACACTCCCACCAGAGGTGACAACATATTGGATCTAGTCATTACCAACATGAGTGACCGGTGTTCCACACCGGAGTTCACCCCGTCGCTGGTTAGATCTGACAATAAACAAGTCACTTTGGATATGCACATTCCGCCCCCACCCCCGGACAAGGAAACCACTGTGAAACACTTTTCAAAAGCAAACTTCACATTACTTAAGACCGAGGTGGAAAGTTTCAAAGACCCCATGCTAAAGGATAATGCTGTCCAAGCTGCAAAATCCTTTACTAATGCATTCTACGGGCACCTACAGGTATGCATGGATCGTACTATCCCAAGTAAAACCAAGACTCTTTCCTCCAAGAAAAGGAAACCAGTCTGGTGGACCCCTGCCATCAACAAGCTATATAAAAGAAAAGAGTAAAATCCCAAGAAGGGAAGACATTCCTGATCAGTATCAGCAAGAAACTACGTTACATCTTAAACTCATCCAAGGCTAGCTTCGAAAGAAAAATTGCCAAGGACTCCAAAGATAACCACAAGGCATTCTTTAGCTATGTCAAGAATCTAAGTGGCAATGCTCAGATCTGTTCGGAGTTTGGGCAGAATGGCAAAAAATACACTGAACTGACAGATGTTGCCAACATCCTGGCAGACAGGTTCAGTGCAAACTTCACCCCTCTCTCACCCCCCAAAAGGGCCCATAACCATACCAGAAGAATGTAGAGCCCCTGAAATTACAGACACTTGGGTTAAAACAGCCCTCTCCAAAGCCAAAAACACAGCATCAATGGGATAGGACGGTGTCTTAGGCTGCGTCCTATACAAGCCCAAAGACGAACTAACCCCTTACCTAAACAGACTGTTCATACTCAGCCTCTCCACAGGCTTTGTACCCATAGAGTGGCGCACAGCAACGGTTATTCCAATCCACAAAGGTGGAGCCACAACAGACCCCGGGAACTATCGCCCTATAAGCCTGACTAGCTTGGTCTGCAAGGCTATGGAGTGCATTATCATGGAACTCATTAACAGAGATATTGGGAACCTCCAAACACTGGACCCTACCCAGTTCGGCTTTAAGGGCAGATTATGCCTCCTAAACCTAGTGGACTTCTCTGAGAAGTTACCAAGACTATAGATGAGGGAAAGGTGGTACACACAGCCTACCTAGACCTCACAAAGGCCTTCAACACCATTCTCCATTCTGGTATTATAGACCAGCTCACCAGCCTGAACATAAACCCCTGTGTCACAAGATGGGCTGCCAACTGGCTCACAGACAGAACCCACATGGTGAGAGTTGTGGGAGCTAGGTCCGACTCTAAACCGGTTACAGGTGGCATTCCAAAACCAATGTAAAAGTTTTCTGGAGTGCCAAATGAGGGCCTGAGTCCAAATGAAGACCAGCAGTTTTATTTCACTTTACAAGCGATAAAAATAAAAGAAACAAGTTGCATTAACTCTGCCACTTCTTGATATGTTTTCGTACACCTTCCTCAGATGCAAATACCCTCTGTTAAAAATTCAATGCTTTTATATAAACCTGTTAACTCTAAAACTAGTCACCTGTTATATCATTATCCAATAAGAATATTCCCTTTATAATATGTGCAAGGTCAAATGCTTGTAAAATTCATTACAGGTGTATGTACTGTCATGTATAAAACACATGTTGGTTGATAAACCACTGTTATACTTCTATATTGGATCACAATGAATAACAATAAATAATTAAAACATAATACATTAAATAAGTTAAAATTGTCTAAAACAGTATGTTATAAAAACTGTTGAATGTAAAGTATTTAAACCATCCATTAGGAACTTTCCTCATTTAAATAGAATTAAATGTTTAAGGCTGCCATCTGGTGGTAAATTACAATTTTGCAGCCCTTAACTTAAGCACTAGAAGAATAGATAACATGTCATTCAAGCCTGGGATTTTAGTAGCTTCCAAAAAAATCTGCCATAATAGTTCTTGATATTCTAATTTGGCTTCCCACATACCCCCTCTAATTTCCTTGGGTACAACCTCTCAAACAAAGAATTTAAAGGAAGCTTGTTCACATGTTTGTGATGGAATAAGGCATTATTGAAATTTTGTTTTTTAATTTCATAATAATGTTCATAAATTCTGTTTTAATTTCCTTTCCGTCTTCCCTACATAAAATGAGTTACAGATCTGGCAATTTGCTAGGTAAACAATTCCATTTGTGTTACAGTTGGAATAACTCTTACTTGTAATTTTCCTGTTTCTACTTGGTGCTTCCATAAAAGATTCATTGTGTATATATGGGCACTGTGAACAGGTCCCACATTTAAAAGTTCCCAATGTTCTTTGTGTTTCACTGTTGCAGTCATTACATTTGGGTAATCCTGCTGGCAGGTTGCCCTCAGTCGGCCTGAATTCCAAAGTCCTGGGTCCTGCGTTGGCTGCTATCGCCCCTTCCCTGACATCAGGTCATCAGGGGAATAAAAGATGCGGCCGACACCATTTTCTTTAGTCTTTCTTGCCGCGCGGTGCCCGAAGCAGAAGCAGTTTGCAAGTGCCGGTCGGCCGACTCCTGAGATTTTCTTGTTCGAGTTTCAGATCCGAAGTCTTCAATAAAGCTAAGTACCCCATTTGGAGAAACTTTTTTCTTGCTCCAGACCGATGTCAGAAAAACTTAATAATTGTATTTCTTGTGGAAAGCAAATAACTCATAAGGACTTTCATTCTTACTAAATTCCTTGCCTAGGCCCTGATCACAACATTGCTGGTTGTCGGTTTTGTGCTAGATTTAACCAAGGCACTATTAAGTGTCAGTATGATTTTGCTTTAAACTATTTTTGGGGCTGGTTTAATTATCCAGAAATGTCGTCGGATAGCCATCTGACTACCGGAGTTCACAAAAAAAATGCAAAGAAAAGGAGAAAGATAGACAACCGAGGCCCAAAACCGACGACAAAGCTTCTCCTAAGCCAGTCGCTGGTTTGCCGGTTCTCAGTGAGGCGCTTTCGCAGCCCCTGACGCCCGCTACTTTAGAGTCACAGCCCGCTACCGACTCCCACGCGGAGTCGGCCATGCTGCTGGAAACTCAAGGTATTGGAGCCTCGGGTACTATTCCTTCAGATGAGTCCGGAGCCGCTGAGCAGGCACCGGCTTCTGAGGGTGTATTCAGACCTAAACATCTTTACATTAAGCCATCCTCAGCTTCAAAGGCAAAGACTAAAGCACCTTCTAAAGCAAAGAAACAAACTCAAGAGCCATGTGGACAGGCCTCTATGCCCAAAAAAAGATGCTCAAAATGGCCGAAGACTTAATTACCTTGATCAGGGGTTCCCATCCCCCTCCAGATAAGAGGCATAGGCAAGAGACTGACTATGAATCTTCAGATCAGGTTTCTATTTCTTCTGATTGCTCTTCTGATCAGGAATTTTCTCTTCCCCCTTATGAGGATTCTGATGCTGAAAAATCTATACCTTCAGCTTCTCCTCCAGAGGACTATTCTTTTGGGGAATCCTTGCATACCATGAGGGAGCATTTCCACTGGGAGAGCCAAGATTTTTCAGAATCTAAAAAGAGGCTCAGGAATTTCCTTTTACTACCTCAACACAGGCCACTAGCCATCCCACCTGTGTTAGATGTTGTAGATGATGTGTGTTCGGAGTCTAGTCTTACCCCTGACTTCTTACCTCCAGCTCCTGTTAAGCCTGTCAGATATTACAGGGTCCCTGACTCTCATAAATTCCTTTTTAAAAACCCTGTTGCAGACCCAGAAACTATTTCACAGGGTCCCAAAGGAGTTAAGGCTTCTACTGCAAAAAACCCTTCCCCCTCTGACACAGATTCTAGGGCTCTGGATAGATGGGGGAAAAAGGTTTACACATCTGCAACCTTGGCTATAAGGGCCTTAAACTGTCAGTTTCATATGCTCAAATATCAGCAACATGTCATGGCATTGCTTAAACAGAAAATGTTATTAAAACTCTGAATGTGCAGAAGACAAGGAAATGCAGGATGTATTGCATGCAGCTGAACAAGATGGAAAGCTTACTTTGCAATGTGGTTTTGATTCTTTGGAGGCCTCCTGCAGGGCCGTAGTTATGGGTTCTGTAATTAGGATGCATGCTTGGTTAAAGGAACAAAATCTGCCTGATCATGTCAAAGTTAAATTATTAGATGCACCTTTACAGCATGATACTTTGTTTGGTGTTAAGGCAGAAGAGGTGATAAAGAAAATGGAGGACAAAGCTAAATCTATGTAAACTGTCAAAGATTTCTTACAAGTACAGCCACCTAGGTTTAGTAGACACTGGCCTACAAAGAATTGGTCCTTTCCTGTGTCAGACAGACCTCAACGGGGCAGATCCAGACGCCCTAGAGGCAGATCCCAGGCACAAGGTTCCTACAGGTCAAAGCAATGGGATGCTTCCACCTCCAAAGTTGGAGAAGACAAATCACAACCATACAGGAAACAGTCTCAATGACTTCCCCCTGCCTGCACCAAGCACGTATCTTCTGTCAGCACCCTTAGGGGGAAAATTAGCACTTTTTTCTTAAAATTGGCACTTTATAACCCAGGACAAGTGGGTTCTAAATATCGTGTCACAATGGTACAAGTTCCATTTCCATACCCTGCCAAAAGCAAACGGCTGGCCAGATCTGCCAAAAAATCAATGGGCAGAGGCACAAAAACAAGTCTCATCCCTCATGGACATGGTGGCTATTCAATAAGTACCAGAGCAAGAACAGGGTCAAGGATTTTACTCGACTGTTCTTGGTACCCAGAAAGGACAAGACCTGGAGACCAGTACTGGACCTATCTATTCTGAACACATTCCTGGATATACCAAAATTCAAGATGATGACTTTGTAGCAGCTTCTGCCCATGCTGGGCAAGAACGCTTGGCTGGTGACTCTAGACCTAAAAGTGGCATACCTGCATGTCCCAATCAGACAGTTACGCAGAAGATGCCTCAGATTTAAGGCTGGCTGAATGCATTACCAATTCTCTGCACTGCCCTTTGGCTTATCTACTGCGCCCAGGGTATTTACAAAGTGCTTGGCACCAGTAAATGCATTCTGCAGACAGAGGAATACAAATGTATCCTTACTTGGACGACTGCCTAATTCAAGCAGAGAACCAGGACATTCTTCTGCAGCATCTGGCGTTTGTGAAAAGACTTATAACATGCCTAGGGTACAAAGTCAACGAAAAGAAATCAAAACTAGTACCCCCTCAAGAGATAATATTCCTGGGTGCAAGCTTAAATAAAACTGCCCAGATGGCTTATCTCACACCAGCAAACAAAGGCAACTGACTACCTATTTCAAAATGTTGGCAACAAAGGCCCGGTTATCTGCAAGAATAATTCTGCAGGCTTTGGGCTTCATGGCATCCTGCATCCTACTAATTCTATATGCAAAACTGCATATGAGGAAACTTCAATGGTACCTAAAAAGTGTTTGGACTCAACATTGCCACAGCCTGGAAACAATGATTACTCTTATTCCCTGCCTACAACAGGAGTTTCGATGGTGGGCAAAGGCTTGTCACCAAAACAAGGGACAGCCATTCACATTACCCCCAGCCAGGCAGACACTAACAACGGCTGCATCAGATTATGCCTGGGGGGCCCACATGACAGGAAGATGCATTCAGGGCACATGCTCCTCAACCCAAATGCATCTACATAATAAAAAAAAAATATGCTAGCTGTTCAGAATGCCCTGACAGCCTTCAAGGACCTGCTTTATCCGGGACAACTACTGATAAAGACAGACAAAACCACAGTCATGTCGTGTATAAACAAGCAGGGGGGGCAGACATTCTTACCCCCTTTGTAGACTAGCCATGACTTTGTGGGACTCAGCATTAACTTACCAAGTACATCTGCAGACACAATTCCTGCCAGGAAGGAAAAATACTCTGGCAGACGAACTAAGCAGAAACCTCATGGATCCCACGAGTGGCAACTGGATCCACAAGTCTTCAGCATGATAACAAGGAAATGGGGATGCCCGGACATAGATCTATTTGCCTCCCCTCACAGCTACCGGCTAAAAAGATTCTGCACAAGGACTTATCACGGACAAGCATGGAAAGTGGACACCCTGTCTTTCAGCTGCAAAAACCTACCAGTATATGCCTTTCCCCCTCTGCCTCTCCTCTCCAAGGTACTCCTAATGATCAGACAGGAAAAGCCAAAAATTATACTGATTGCCCCAGACTGGCCCCACCAGTACTGGTTTCCAATCCTAAAGAACTTGTCTCAATGCCCAGCTTGGACCTTACCTCAGATACCTCATCTACTGTCCCAGCAAAACAATCTGATCCTGCACAGCCAACTCAGGACTTTAAACCTGGCAGCATGGCAGATAATGTAGTCATAAAAAACACACCTCTCAGTAAAGATGTGATGGATGTCATTTTGGAGGCCAGAAGGCCTAGTACTAGAAAATCCTATGCTGGAAAATGGAAGAGATTCTGTGCTTAGAACCAGGCACAAGGAACTGATACAGCTGTGCCAAATATTCCTCAGAGTTTGCAATACTTAACTGAGATGCTGGACAAAGGCCTATCTTTTTCAGCTATTAAAATTCATGCCTCTGCCATTTCGGCTCATTACAATACAGAGCCACCAATCTTTTCTCATCCCTTATTAAAACAGTACCTCAGAGGAGCCAAAAATTTAAGGCCTCCAAGGAGATCACCAATGCCTGCATGGGACCTCAACTATGTCTTGGAAAAGCTTACCCTGCCTCATTTTGAGCCAGCTGCTACTGCTGATATAAAGTTTTTGTCTTAGAAAGCAGCTCTGCTCCTAGCAATAACTTCTGCAAGACGAGTTTTAGAGCTACAAGCACTCATGGCTGTGGAGCCTTTTATCATTTTTTATCCAGACAGGGTCTCTCTGAGGACAAACCCAACATTTATGCCTAAGGTGGTTTCCATTGTGGCTCTTAACAAAACTATTCATCTGCCAACTTTTTATCCAAATTCACAGAACAAGGGGGAGAGAATTCTGCATTCTTTGGACGTACACAGACAGCTTAGATTCTACTTGGACAGAACCAAAGTTTTCAGAAAGACAGAGCAATTACTAGTGGCATATGCTGCAGGATCACAAGGAAAGGCTATCTCAAAGCAGATTATATCAAAGTGGATAGGTCACTGCATTTGTTTCTGCTACTTGCACCATGGCAAGCCAGCGCCTAATGGCATTAGGCCACATTCAACCAGAGCTGCAGCCAATTCAGCAGCCTTTCTCAGGGGAGTACCAACCAAGGACATTTTAGAGGCTGCTACTTGGAGTTCAGTGCACACCTTTACAAAGCACTATCATCTGCCACTCTACTCTAAATCCAGGGCAGGCTTTGCCACTGCAGTTCTGCAGGGCCTCATAGCCGCTCCTAATGCTGTTTAGCTCCAGCCTCCCATCCATAGCTTTGGGATTCTATCAGATTGTAATGATTGCAGCAGTGAAACACGAAGAACATAGTACAGTTGTGTACACTTACCATAAATATAGATGTTTGAGTGTATTCACTGTTGAAGTCCAGGTTACCCACCCACCATCCCCCTTTCTTCTGATGGAACCTATCTTTCCTTCTCTGATTTATACAACCTATGTGGTGTATTTACTTGTAGATGAAGGTAAAGTTTATATTGCAGCATGTATTTACAGATATATATATATATATATATATATTTATTTATATATATATATATATATATATATATATATATATATATATATATATACATATACATTTTGGCTACCCTTTTAGGGGGCACCTGACATCTGGGACAAGAAAAACTAAAGAAAATGGCAATGGTCGCATGTTTTATACCCCTGGTGACCTGACGTCAGGGAAGGGGCGACAGCAGCCGACACAGGACCCAGGACTTTGGAATTCAGGCCGACTGAGGGCAACCTGCCAGCAGGATTACCCAAATGTAATGACTGCAACAGTGAATACACTCGAACGTCTACATTTATGGTAAGTGTACACAACTGTACTTTTTTCCTGATCTACCTTTTTGATTTGAGCTCTTCCCAAACTCAAATAAATTCTTAATATTCATATCCTTTCTATATATAAATTTTAAAGGTTCTTTAAATTTCTAGTCTCCCACCATGACACAAGTGCTCTTCAGCAATTACATTCTGCTTGCCGCACACTCAAGCAAATCTGCAGTCTGCGGCTACCACTCCACCCATACAGTATAAGAAGGAATCAGTACTGCAAACTAAACAAGGATATACATTTTGTGCCTCAAGAGCAGGCACACTCAAGCAAATCTGCAGTCTGCGGCTACCACTCCACCCATACAGTATAAGAAGGGATCAGTACTGCAAACTGAACACATTTTGAGCCTCAAGAGCAGGCACACTCAAGCAAATATGCAGTCTGTGGCTACCACTCCACCCATACAGTGTAAGAAGGAATCAGTACTGCAAACTAAACAAGGATATACATTTTGAGCCTCAAGGGCAGGGTCAGTCCACCCAGGCATTCTACTTGTATGTTTTATGAGCGTGAAGCTATTACATTAGCAGTATTTCTTAATAGTTCTCAGCTTGCTAATAAAACTGACTGTTGTAGCCTTGTGTCCTCCCCACCAGTACAGTAATCCTAACTGTCCAATAGACAGTATACATTTAATTCACATCCCTGTGATTAAATTAACCATCAAGCAGCCCTCTCAGTGCTTTCTGCCTTAGTTTGTATCACTTGGAGGCCCACCTGTTTATTTGCATCTCTATACATTCCCCTTCATTGCTAATGTATCTCCCTACTCTAATCTGTGCACAGACTGGTTACTAATCAGTAAGTCAATGTGAAGACACACTCCCAACCTTAATAAACTTTGCTGTCTCTTCTCTCCTTCACTTTACAGGTAGTTTGAATTATTACTTACCCCCTCTGAGGCCTTCACTGATTGCCTCTCTGGTTTCTTTGCATTCCACCTGGTTTACACCCCTTGTGCTATCTCCCTCCCCAAATACAAAGTCTATATTAGAATCCTGCTGAGCATGGAGCCATCTTTAAATTTCTAGTCTCCCACCAGGACACAAGTGCTCTTCAGCAATTACATTTTGCTTGCCGGTAAGCCATTAGACCTCAGGAATTTGTTTTAAAAGTGAGCAGATTTGTAAAGTAATACTTTTTTCTCTTGTCTTCGTTGGCTCTGCCCCGCACCATTCGCCCTCGCTAACACTCGGGCTCTCTCTGCTCCCCTGCCCTGCCCCCTATTCCCTCCCACCCCCACTACCTCTAGATTTGTAGTAATCACAGCCACACCTGCAGCTCACCCTCACATCACCTCCACCAATCACAGCTCCTCAAGTCATATCACGTTATACCACACCAACTTGCTCCACACAAAATACTCCCAATCACTCTCATTCCCACAAGGCATTTTTTACATCACCCACACTACTTCCCCATCCACATATAGTGCAACCCTATAAATCCTTTTCAGACCCCCCACCTAGAAACAACTTAAACTTTATAACCATGACTATCACACAACTAAGTTTAGTCTGCCTTCTCATAATTCTTTACAACACCACAAGTTATCACTGTAGCAATATCCCTAAACTTAGTAGCACAACACTGCATTATGCACTCTCGTATACAGACACCACACATTATAATATCTGCCCAGAGTTATTCAAGAACTACGTAACTGACCAATTCAGAACTAAACATATATGCTGTCATTCCTACTCCAAAAAACACAATATTTTCTCACACTCCTCACCAAACTCCAACATCTGTATAACCATTTTATCTCTAGGCTCATCATAAGTGGTAATATCCACCCCAACCCAGGCCCAAATCCATCCTGTCCAACACAAACTGCTCCAACACAAATGTCAGAACATAACACCCCCACTTTATTCATCCCTGGGCAAATCAACAACAGCAGCAAAACCAACCATCTTTAAATGCTAAATATTAATATTAGAAGTATCAAAAATAAAATACCTGAACTGCGGACCACAGTAGCACAGTACTCCCCAGACATAGTTGCTTTAACAGAAAACTGGCTAAATAAAAACATAGCTAACTCAGAAGTTCTCACTACTGGCTACAATATCATTAGACATGACAGACCACTTCGTAAAGGGGGTGGAACTGCCTTACTGTACAAGTCTAACATAACTGTCCATCAATTTCCAAACTCCTACCCCTCCCCCAATAATTGGGACATACTTATCTCACAACTTCAGCATCACCTTAAAAAGGTCATCACCACAATTGTGATCTATATTCCACCTGGTAATACACCTGCTAGCCTTGAAGACTTCTTATCCTGGTGTTCTTCCACATACTCACAAGAAACCCTTATTCTGGGGGACTTCAACCTAGATTGGTTCACCTGAATATCAGAACCACCAAGTAATCTAATAAATCTCCATGGCTACCAGCAGCTAGTCCAAATTCCAACTAGATGTGATAAAAAATCTAAAAGGGAATCCATCCTTGACTGGGTCCTAACTAACAACCCACATTGTACCCTCACACAGGCAGTCTCCCAGACACCTTAAGTCACCACAACATAATATACTTTACACGTAGTAGAACAAGCATATGCAAAACCACTAACTGTATATCCACTAGAAACACACAAAAATTATTTCCTGACATCCTCAACACTTTACTCTGTAACTGTGACTGGACCCCCCCTAAAAACCCTTCCACTTGACCAGGCTGTAGCATATTTCAACAAAACATTTCTACAACACCTAGATGATGTCGCTTCATTGCGCAAAATCAAGGTTAGAACCTCTACAAACCCCTGGCTCAGTAAAGAAACCAAACAAATCCTCAGGTCCAGAGACACTGCCTGGCTTTACTATAAAAAAAGCAAAGAAACACAAAGCCTAACTAAGTACCAAGAACTGCGCAACCGTGCAAAAATGCATTAGGCTGGACAAAAAATCCTACTAAACAACATTACAAACTAAATACTAACACAACCCGCAAAAATTTTGGAAACATGTAAACCAGCTACTAAAATCCACCCAAAAGGCTACCCCCAAACCAACCACCCCTGACACTAAAGTTCCCATCGAAACACAATTTAACTCCCACTTTGTGACCTCAATTCTATAGTATCACAGGACAGTTCCTTCCTCACTATCCCCCCAACACAAATAACACTAATACAAGCTTTACCCTCAAAACAGTTTCCACCACTTCAGTCAAAAGCATGCTCTCCAAACTAAAAACCTCATCAACAGCAGCCAACCTACTCCCCAGCTATTTCTTGAAACTCACAGCAGATGCTATTGCTATCCCAGTCTCCACTCTCATAAACAGATCAGTTGTTGAAAACTATGTGCCCAAACTCTGGAAAATATCCTATGTTACACCCATACATAAAGGCGGGACCTCCACTGAACTTAATAACTACAGACCCATTGCTTTACTCTCCCCCCTGGCCAAAATCCTAGAAAAATGCATCCATACCCAGATGCTAAACTATCTCCTAGACAGCAACATCCTGTTACCTACTCAGCATGGTTTCAGACCTGCCCATAGTACGACTACAGCCCTCCTCTGCTTCACAGACACAGTAAAACATCTCAAAAATGAAGGCCTACAAGTGTCAACTCTTTTTTTGGATATGTCCAAAGCATTTGACACAGTCTCACAACAAATCCTGCTAAACAAACTAAACCAATATCATCTATCAAATTCCACTCTTACCTGGTTCCAAAGCTACTTAACTGACAGGTACCAGTCTGTGAAATGGGAAAATTATCTCTCCCCTCAGCTGCCCATAACTATAGGAGTCCCACAGGGTTCTATCTTAGGACCACTACTATTCAGTCTTCACAAATGACCTCCATACCTCCACACAGCATGCATCAATAATTCAGTATGCAGATGACACTACCTTAATCTGTGCTGCACAAAACATTCCCACCCTCCTGCAAACAACTCAACTAGCATTCTCTAACGTTGAAAACTACCTTATCAAAGCCCAACTTATCCTCAGTCCAAAGAAAACTCAGCTTATGATTATAACCAGTTTTAACAAAAGCACTAACAAGTGAATTCACTATCTACTCCACAAATGCTACTCCAATTGCTCCAGTGGCACAGGCTAAGCTATTGGGAATAACCAAAGACTCCCACCTAAAATTTGATAGTCATCTCAACTTAACTGTTAAAAAAGTACATGCCAAACTGGGGCCACTCTACCGTATCAAACCATTTCTTACCAACAACACAAGATCAGCCATTGCTCGCTCCCAACTTCTATCCACCCTACTCTATGCATCTCCCATTCTGACTAATCTCAACAAAACTGAACTAAGCAAAATGGAAGCCTACTATAACAGAATTGCCCGCTTTGCTGCAAATTGCTCATATAGAACTCATCACTGTACTGCTTTGAGACAGCTCCACTGGCTTGAACTGCCCAACCTCCTAACCTACAATCAGCTCTGCCTCTGTCATTCGATCTGTTACCTCCCCAATAAGTGTCCTGCCCTCAAAAACCTAGTACAACATCACTCAGCCAAAAGGCCTCTTAGATCATCAAGCAAACTACTACTAGAAGTCACCAACAGCTACTGTAGCTTTGGCGATGCACTATATAGTAGTTCAATGGCTAAAAGATGGAACTCTGTCCCTACTAGCATTCAAAACACATCATCCAAAGCCTCCTTTAAAGACCTCATCAGACAACATCTCAAGCAAAGTTGGCAGTGCCATGATTGCTCCCCAGTCTAGTGAAAGCTGATAACATATACATATTAAATCTAGAGCACTTGATAATAGTTTTCATTCTTAGTCACAAACACTGGCTAATCTACAATGTATGTACTGTACATGTGTGCTATGTATGTATTCTACCTATGTTCCAAATTTCAGCTGTACACCACAAATCTATTAATTACCTTTATTTTTAAAATTAATTTTTTTTTGTTCTCTCCACTGTAACTGTTTATATGCTACATACCACTGTAAAAACATGTCTCTTGTAATTTGTGTGTATACTGATCATGTCTAAATAACTAAATGTGTCTGTAATTTTTCTTTGTGGAGTTTTTCTCCCTGGGCCTCTGCTGAAAAAGGACCTTTTCTGCTCAGTCAGACACCCCCGGTTAACAAATGTAAAATAAAATAAAAAATAAATGTGCAATATCCAAGTCCGAAAATTCTCTAAATCTGTCCCATTCCCTGGTTATAACCTGCTTAATGAGTTCAGAATCAGTGAATACAAATGGAATTGTTTACCTAGCAACTTGCCAGATCTGTAACTCATTTTATGTAGGGAAGATGGAAAGGAAATTAAAACTCATCACTCATCAGACCCATCATAGAATGCAATGCCCCATTTGGGATGTACCTTACAAGACACCTGCAACATCTTGAAAGACCACAGAAGTACCTTACCAAGAGGATCTCTGGCCTCAAACAGATGCCCTATGCAGCTCGACTGAAGAAATTCCAGCTGTACTCGGTTGCATACTGCCTACTCAGAGGTGATCTCTGCCTGACATATACAAGGCCATGTCCAACCCAGAATTCATGGACATGCTCCACCTAAAGAAAACCTTATCCCGTGTTGCCACACACTCTAGGGATCTAAACATCACCACAACAATAAATGGGATGTGCTGGAGGGATAGATTCCTGTCCCAGAGACTTCCCATGCTTCGGAACAAGATTCCAATCTAAATTAGGCAGAACTCCTCACTAACGCTCTTCAAGAGAAACCTTGATGAGTGGATGGGAAACAGAAATTTTACCCCAGGATCACTTCAGTGGCTCTGCTGGACAGAGGCACAGGGAACTAATCTAAGGGGGTGGCGAAAGCCAACACATTCTGCCTAGGCATAAATGCCTTTGGACAGATAGCCTAATACCTACCTATGAGCCTATGAACCTGTAAGTTAGGAGGGGATAAGGGAGGGAAATTTTCACCAAACCTATTCGCTAGTTGGTTTGCTATCTCTGTGGGGGCAGTGTGTGTGACACCATTGGCCACTAGTTCTGCACATGCTTGGGTCCTACTCTTTAGATTATGTACGCAACTGTAAAAGGCCTTATGGTTATCCTTGGCTGTGCTTACTAAGTTTCTCTCAAAGGATCCTTTGGAGGATTTGACAAGTTGTCTTATTTGCCTGATGAGGCTGAGGAGGGTGCTTTTCTGTTGTTGAAGGCTTGCTTCTTAGACAGCAACTTTGTGTTTATTGTAAAGTTTGTTGATGCTGGATGTCCACCATGGCAGCTTGTTTTTACTTTGGGCTCTGGATTTGATTTTTTATAGTACAGCCAATTTTATACAGTTATGCAAGTGACTGTACAGAGCATTAGCTTAAGCTTCACTGTAGTTACCACTTCTAGCTTTGTTTGGGGCTTGGAATGCATTTATACCTTCACATAGGAGGGCATAGTTTGCTGTGGTAAAGTTTTTTAGTCTGATTTCACCTTTTGTGAGTTCTGGTGTTAGTGCCAGCTACAACTGTTTGCGGCAGTGCATCTGTTTGACATGGTGAGTTCCAGATCCAGAATGTTTGCTCCCCCTGTCAGGGTATGAACAGTTTGTTCCAGGGCATTTGAATTAACAAATTCAAGGAACTTTTTGCACTAGCAAGTTATGGCTAGCGTAGATTTCCCAGATGATGGTGGGATAATTGAAATCCTCCATAACCAGTGTGTTCGGTAAAATTTGGATAGTCTCCAGTTTGGTAAAGTAGGCTTCATGGGCATTGTGACCCATGAAGGGGGATCTGTAACTGGCAATGACTTAAGTGAGGGTCTTATCCACTGTAACCTGGACTGGAGAAACTCCATGGAGTTGTCCAGTCTAACTAGATGGGGGTTGAGTTTATCACCGATATAGATTGAAACACTGCCTCCTTTTGGATGTTATGTAGTCCAATCTCGCCTACATTCTTACCCGTGGGTTCAGAGCTGAATGTCGGCTCCGACTCTGCCAAAACTTTTCTAGCTCGAAGTCTTTCTATTGGCTGGGCTAAGATGGCATCCCATGCTGCACCGCTCTATATCCCCAGATCTCGTTTGCCGCTTGTGTAGCTCGGACGTGGTCTTGCTCTTGGCTGTGGCTAAGTACATTTTTTCTTCATTATTAGAGAATTGGTTAGAAACAAAAAGCTATTTTAATAGCTATTGTGTGTTCTGGTCTTGTATGGTGAAAAAGTTTTGTGTTTGATAATTTTTTCTGTGGTATCCCACTAGCTGTTTCCAATGGGCTAGGCCCATTTTCAGTTAGAGGACCTAGTCTGTCCCTTACTTACTTGTGTTATTCTTGTTTCAGGTCTAAAACTGTTTAAATTAGAGGTTTTAGTCTTCCCCTCCTGTGTTGTGCCAAAGGATCATTTTAGTTAGAGATCTTGAGGTTTTGGTTTGTGGTAGTGTTTCCCGCCTTGTGACTGTTTTACCGTTGGTACTGTTGTCAGTTATTGTTGTCTTTGGTGCTTTGTGGTAGCTAACTATGTCCAAAGATTCTAAAGAGCATAAACCCTCGGGCTTCAATGAGTGCTCTAGGCGCAGCTATAAAATGTCCATTACCGATGGACATTCTGTCTGTGTGTATTGTCTGGGAGCAATCCATCTCCAGGAGTCCTGCAGTTTCTCTCATGCATTTAGTCCGAGAGTTCTTCAGGAAAGGAAGAATAAATTGATTTTGAAGGGACTTCTGAAACCCTCCTTCAAGGAGGGTCTGGAAACTGCTTCCAGCTACAAGACAAAATCTTCGAAATCTAAAAAGTGATCTCCGGCTCCATCAGTCTCCTCAGAGCTACCGGAGAAAATAGCAAAGTCTGCTTCGACATCCTCGGATCCATCGTCCTCCGGGCCGCAGAAAGGGTCTGTGGTTATGGAACCGGCATCGGCTCCAATCATTTTGGAACCTATTCAGAGCCGATTGCCTAGCATTAGGCCATCATCACCTCCTCGCAGGTCCCTCTTCGGAGAGGAGGTCTCGATCTCCCTCTCTATCCTCTAAATCCTCCAGGACCTTATCAGATGTGGACATCGATAGAGTGGTGCAGAGACTCCTTCAGTCACCGGTTTTGGCAAAATTGTTCTTGGCTCCGACCCAGTTGGCTCCGGAACCCATCCTTCAACCTGCTTCGATATTTCCTCCTCCGAGCATATCTCAGCTTTTGGAGCCAGAGTGCTCGGCTCCATGTGATGTCCCTAGGTCGGTTCCAACAGCCCTGCCTGGCTTATCAGTGCCGACATCAGCTCTGTCCACGGGATTCAGGACTCAGGATTCTTCGGTCGGACCCGAGGAAGAGGCTTCGTGACACCTATCGGTTCCTAGTCTCCCCCTCGGTGCTTCGGCTCGGGGAAGTCTGACTCCTGTCGTAGTTTCGGAGGCTGGTCACTCCTCGGACTCAGGGGGACCGGCCTTTGAGGCCATGTGGAGTGTGCTGACCAGGTCGTCAGCGGCATCATGCAGGTCAGTCACTCTGTCCCCTACTACACCGATGCAGGTCTCTGATCGCCATCTATCTCTAGACAGCGGAGCCCCAAGGCCTCAGGGTACCCCCATGAGTGGTCCCCACATTTCTGAGGGCCCCTCAGAGTCCTTGCCTGAGGAGCCACCCAGAAAGAAGACGTGCAAGAGGAAGCATATAGATTCCCAGGATGAGTCTCTCACATCGGACACCGACCTTGAGGAATCGGAGGGGTCCCCCAAGTCATCCTCTGAGGATTTTTCTTTCTCGGACATCTTAGAGATTTTGAAACAAAGAGGTGACTGACCTTCCAAAGCCCCCTACGAGGAGGAGTCGGTCTTTCTGAAGGCCTTTTGTGCTCAGCTCTCCGCCTCCTGCATATCTCCACCCTTCGAGTTTCTGGATTTGGTTTGTTGAAGGATGTGGGAGACCCCTGACTCTGTGGAACCAGTCCCCAGGAGACCCAATAAATTTTTGTCTGCTCCTCCTGGTAAGGAATTTCTTTCCAAGGGAGTCCCTGTGGATGCAATGGTGGTGGCAGCAGCCACTCAGAAGGAATTAGCCGAGACTTCTTCCACCGTCCATCCTCCTAACAAGGAGTCTAGGACTATGGACTGATACGGGAAGCATACATTTTTTTCAGCGACCTTTACCTTATGGTCACTGAATTATTTATCTCACTTTACACGGCTCCAGAGAGATCTCTTCAAAGAGCTTGGAGATACACTCACGGGTAACGTTTCTGAGGCGGTGACCCAGACGCTTAACGCTCAGATGTCTACCCTCAATTCCATCGTGAACTCCTCCAAGAGGCTGATCTCATATGCAGCCGATGGAGCGAGTAGGGCAGCAAGTTCAGGAGTTGCTCTTAGGAGACAGGCCTGGATGTGCCTTTGTCTCTTCATTCACCGATGCCCCTTTCGATGGTTCCTCTTTGTTCAGAACCAAGGTGAAAGACACCCTCACCAGGTGCGAGCAGGAGGGAAAAACTCTGTTTGCTGTAGGAGTCCATTTTTCCCTTCCCTCTGGGCCTTATCCCAAGGCCCAGAGGGGTGGCAAAATATGGTTCAAGAAATCACAGAGGTTTTTTTCCTGGTGCACAAGGTGATCCCCCCTCCAGAGGCAGAGGAGGGGGAGGTTATTCAGGGAGACGCCGCCCTAGAGGCAGAGGAGGCCCCTGTAACTCGAGAGACCGGGATTACTTTCATGGTTCTCCCTGTCACCGCTCCTGATGGGAGGCCCGACTGTGCATTTCCGGAGCTAGTCGGGGGTCGAATCTCATTATACCCGAGGCCTGGGAAGACATCACCCAGGACCAATGGGTTCTACAAATAATTTCCGGAGGATATGTCATCCCCTTCTCATCAGATCCCCCTCCAATCAAGAAAATCCCGGATGTTCCACCCAGTCAAAGGGATTACGCAGCTTCAGAAGTCTCAAAGCTGCTAGAAAAAGGAGCCATCCAACATGTCCCCTCAGACCAGATTGGATTAGGAACTTACTCAAGATTCTTTTTGGTACCGAAAAGAACAGGGGATCTGAGACCCATATTAGATCTCAGCCAATTGAACACCCACGTGCAAAAGTCCAAGTTCCGAATGGTCACATTGCAGTCTATTCTCCCATTGTTTGGAAAGGAAGTGTGGATGTGCTCCATCGACCTCAAGGATGCTTACTACCACATCAAGATGGACAGGGCATCCAGAAGTCACCTACGCTTCCGGCTGGGAGCCAGTCATTTTCAGTTTCGAGCCCTGCCCTTTGGTCTCACCATAGCCCCCAGGGTGTTTACCAAATGCATGGCAGTGGTGACTGCTCACTTGAGACGTCAGGGATTCTAAGTGTTTCCATGTCTGGACGACTGGCTTCTTACTGCCACCACCAGGCATCTACTAATTCAGACCAGGGATGCTACTATAAACCTACGTCAACAGCTGGGCATCACATTGAACTGGGAAAAATCTGCCTTGTTGCCCTCACAGCATGTCACTTTTATAGGTGCAGAACTAGACACCATCCTCATGCGGGTGTTTCCACCACAGGAAAGAATCAGAATCCTACAACAACAAGTTCATGTCTTGCTCCCCCTGAGAAGAGCAAAGGCAAGATGGGTCCTCCAACTATTGGGGACAATGTCTGCGACAATTATGTTAGTCCCTCTGGCAAGGTTACATATGAGACTCCTTCAGTGGCTACTTTTTGCCCAGTGGTCTCTCCAACGTCTTCCACTTTCTTACCCTATTCTATTCGCAGACAGGTGCAAACAGGATCTCAGTTGGTGGCTTCACACCGACAACCTGAATTCAGGAAAGCCCTTCGTTCCTGCGCCCCCGATCGCCACAGTGACCACGGATGCCTCCCCGATAGGGGGGGGGCATTATCAAGGCAGGACAGTCCAAGGCACGTGGCAAGAACACGAGATGCATCTGCATATCAATGTCCTGGAGATGAGAGCTGTGCTACTAGCGTTGCAAGCACTTCAGAGCTTTCTTCCTCTCGGGACTATTGCAATCCACTCAGACAATATATCAGTGGTGTGGTATCTGAACAAGCAGGGAGGAACCAAGTCCTATCCCCTTTGCAGAGAGGCCATGCGAGTGTGGCAGTGGGCAGTGTCTTCCCAACATTTTCTGGTGGCAATGCACATTCCGGGAAAGTCCAATGTGATCGCAGACAGAGCTATTCTGATGCCTTACGAGTGGTCCCTGAGTGGTCAAGTTGCGGAACAGATCTTCTGCAGGTGGGGTCAGCCTTGCTGCGACCTCTTTGCCAGCCCCCTCAGTGCCAAATGCAGCAGCTACTTCATGTTGATCCCCCCTCAGGGAGATTCACCCAGGGGCGCTCGAGTCCACGATTGGCCCTCTGGTCTACTATATGCCTTCCCTCCGGTTCCCTTGCTGTCAAAGGTTATTCAGAAAGTGTAAGCCTTGGGAAGCAGAATGATTCTGATTGCTCCACACTGGCCTCGTCAAATTTGGTTCCCCTTTCTCCATCCCTATCTCATGGACGCTCCATGGATTCTGGACCCACAACCAGACTTACTGACACACATGTCAGGGCAGCTTCATCCCTCTCTTCGGACCCTCCGGTTGAAAGCCTGGCTACTCCACTTCCATTATTAGTTATGCTTCTTCATTTCTCCCCGGAGGTGGTTCATATTTTATCTTCCTTTCATAAGCCCTCCACCAGGAAGATTTACTACAGTAAATGGAAGAGGTTTTCAATCTGGGCTCATACCCAAAAGATTGACCCTTATACAGTTCCAGTTTCATCAGTATTGGAGTTCTTGTCTTTGCTTTTTAACCAGGGTTCAGCGTCTGCAACCATTAAAGCCCAATTGGTGGCGATTTCTACTAGTTTTATCAAAACACTTATAAAAAAACTAAAACTACCACCCTCACTGCTGACCTCATCCATGCAGAGTACCTACAAACAGCTGCAGATGCCATTGCATATCCCATATCTCTCCTTATCAACAGAACCTTATCCAAAAGTGCTATCCCCTCCCTCTGGAAAATATCCCACGTCATCCCACTCCATAAAGGTGGTAGTTCTACAGACCTATCCAGCTATAGACCCATTGCCATTCTTTCCCCACTAGCCAAAATAATGGAGAAATGTGTACACAAGCAACTAATGCAATACCTTACACAGAATAACTTACTATCCAACTCCCAGCATGGTTTCAGGCCATGCCACAGCACCACCTCAGCCCTCCTTTCCTTTATTACTGCCATAAATCAAAACAGGAATGACAATAAGCTAACCTCCGCCCTCTTTCTTGACCTATCAAAAGCCTTTGACATGGTCAACCATGAACTTCTCATTCTTTCTCTAAAATCTATTTCCCTCAATAAGCATGCAATCCGGTGGTTCCAGTCCTACCTGACTGGTAGATAACAGGCAGTACTATGGCAGGGCAAACTCTCCAGCCAGCTACCTCTCACACTTGGTGTCCCTCAAGGCTCCATACTAGGTCCACTACTCTTCTCTATTTTTATCAGCAACCTTCACACTGCTATCCCCTAAAGCTACCTGTGTTCATTATGCAGATGATTCCACTCTAATCTGCTCAGCCACCTCGCCATCCGAACTGCAAATCCTAACCCAAAATACATTTAACACTATTGAGAACTGGCTCACCAAGCAATGCCTACTGCTGAACCCTAATAAAACTAAACTTCTACTCTTCACCCCCACTAGTAGGTCTGCCACACTTTCATTCTCTGTCACGTCTAACAATGGTACCACTATCTCCCCAGATCAACACACCAAACTTCTAGGGGTTATCATAGACAATAATCTCAAATTTGACCTACAGGTCAACAAAACCATACAGATCATCAGTAAGAAGCTTGGATCACTGTATAGAAACAAGACATTTTTAACCCCACTGGCTAGGACTGCAATCGCCCGGTCACACCTACTCTCTACTCTTTTTTTTATGCCTGCTAAACTGTAGCTAAAACCTCAACAAATCTGAACTAGGTAAGCTGTCCCATAGCTACAACCATATTGCCAGATTCGCCACTGGCTCCACCTCTAGAACCTACCACTGATAGAACCTGAAACAACTAGAGTGGCAAGAACTGCCCGGTTTAATTCAATCAGCTCTTAATAGCGCACAAAATTCTGTACCACCCTGATGATACCCCATCACTTATAAATATTATGAATCCATATAGCAACCTGAGATCCTTACGGTCACCCAACAAACTACTGGTCCAAACCCACAGAGCTAATAACTCTGCTGGTGAATCCCTGTTTGCCAACTTTGTTGGCAAAACCTGGAATTCATTGCCAAACTATATCACCCTACAATCCTCCAAATGTCTCTTCAAAAAAACCTCAAACAGTATCTCAAAGTGAACTGGCTTTGCCCATGTACCAACCCTGATTAAGTTATAAACTGAAAGCATGATCTATAAATATCATAACATGCAACTACGTCACCAAGGTCTATATCCAATCTGACGTCTCTTGCTTTTAACTGTCTGTCCTTGAGAATTGTGAGTCCCTACTAGGGAACACTACTAACCCATTGTGTATAATCACTTTGTTTTATATTTTCTAATGTTATCCAACGTCTTGTGTAATCTATGTAAGTTTGTCTATTTGGAGCTTTTCTCCCCAGGCCTCCACTGAAAATGGACATGTATCCAGTCGAACTGTCCCAGTAAACAAATGTAATATAAAATAAAATAAATAAATAAATCTGGGAAGCCTATTTTATAATTTAACTTTGAATGAGAAGGCTTTGTTACAAGATTTTGCTGTTGATAACTCCACCAGGCTAATGAAACCGGACAAGGGGTGGTTGGGTTGCTTATTATGGATACATTGGAATATGCTGGGAGAAAGCAAAGACTGTTTAATGGCTTAGTATAGCCCAGCACAATCTCTAGAAATGAATTTTGTGTGGCCTACAGGACGATTGACTTGTATTTGGATGAATTATTTCTTGATGGGCACATTGCATCATTATTAATTTTTTTAGACACGGCCAGGCCTTTTATACCTTCTGTTTTTGTATACCAGTCCATTTAGACATCTGTGAACCTCCCTTATGGCCTATTGTCTCAGCAGCAGGATAAAAGAATGCATCTTTGCAAAATATGTTTATAAATGTTTAAAAAATATTTCTGAAGGAATTGATTACACCCTCAAATAATCCTGGGAAGTTTTTAGTGTATTAGATGCTGTATTTTCTAACTGTAATTTTAGTAACCACCGATATCAAAAATTTGTTTTTGGTCATTCGCCACCATATTTATATAAAGTGGGTTATGGAAGCTGTGTAGGAATTTGATACACTTTTCCACCTCAGATGCCAAAATTCTTGCACAAGTTATAGAATTTATATTAAATTCTTCTTTATATTCATTAATTACATTACTGAAAGCTTGGTTGGTCACAACCTCACCCTTTATGCAGACAATTTACTTGTTTTTAGGGAAGTAAAAGTTCTACCATACTTCAAGGGCAACTCCAGCAAGCCTTTCTGGACCTCTGTCAATTCCTAATGTCCAGCATTTAAAAGTTTTAATGACAATAAAATATGTCAGTGAAATATCGTAGCAAAGCTTTTGAGTTAACAAACGTTATCAGTGCATCACATTAGAAGCAGCCTTTTTGTATTTTTAAATAAAACACCAGCCAATGAAGGACACGATCAATCACATGATTCACAGGAGTAATAATTTAAATTAAAAATAAAAAGCTCCAAATAATCATAAAAGTGTATGAATACAGTTAAACAGGCGGAATGAAATGGGTGTCAAACCAGAATTTATATATATAAAAACATATTTAAAAAAAATGCAAAAAAAAAAAAAACATATTTGAAAAATACAAAGTAATGGAACGAAAAATAATAGCAGATCGTAAAAATTTATGTTTAGCCTTTAAGACTGGTTTAATACTATTTGTACTATTCTGAACCGGTGGTTTGTCTGCTTTGAAGTAATTGATCCACTTTTCAGAGCAGACAAAGAATACGATATTTTGCTGCTATATTTTGTTGTCATTAAAACTTTTAAATATTGGAAGCTGAGCTTCTGGCTTTATTTGTTTGAGATTTTGGTTTTGCCTTTGAAGCGACCAGAAGATAATTTTCTGTTTTATTTTCAGTTCCTAATGTCACTGAATACAAATATTTATGCCTAACCTTTGATCTATCACTAACATTTACTGCCTACACTAATAGCATCATTAACAAACTCCCGTTGCAACTAAACTCTGTTACAAAATGTCACATCATCTCTCTGCTATTTATAAAGCTCTGGTTAAGATAGTAAAGGTGTGTAAGAACTTACCATAACAGTAAATGTCCTACTTCTCACTATGGCAGTATGCATCACTCTTGGGATATCCTTCCAATGACGGTTGAACATCCAACCAGCATACCAAAGCCTTTACACCTTCTGGGCACCATACCTCAGATGCATGTCCTATGTGCAAGGCATAAGGTACATATGTGACGTACAGGCTCCTAAACCTCAGAACTAAACTGCCCCAGAAGAACCAGAGCAGTCCCAGAAGAAAGTGCTAACCAGCACGTCCAGGGAGGGAAGAAGGAGCAAAGTATGTAAGGAAGACCCCCCCCCCCCATCCAGAGGGAAAGTAACAAGGGGTAGAAGGAGGGACAAAATGCTGCAAAAGTAATAAGTAGGGCATCTATTGTTAGTCCAGTTGTGAAAGACCTTACCCAGTGTCCTACTTTATCACTAAAAAGGTATTCATAACCGGTGGGAGAGTGCAAAAGCTACTGGGAGGTATGGGAGGAGGAGGAAGAAATAGAAGAGCCCTCCAAAAGTCCATGAAAGATTGCCTTGGCCCTAAAAATGACATCCAGCTTGTGATGTTTGCTGAAAATGTGAACAAAAGACCAAGTAGCAATTTCCAAGATGGATGTAGTATCCAGACCCTTGAAAAAAGCAGCAGAAGAGACTACTGCCCTGGTAGAATGAGCATGAACAGAAACCTTTTGCTATGAAAAAATAGCATAAAAGAAATGGCCTTAGAACTCCAGGAGGAGATGGTTTGCTTCGATACTGCCAAACTGAATTTCCTAGCATGAAAGGAAATAAAAAGCTCCTCAGATTCCCTGATATGTTTTGTCTTGTCTAGATAATATCTGAACTGCCTGTGAAAATCCAAGGTGAGAAGAACCCTCTGAGTAGGATTACGTGAGGAAGGCGAAAAAAGGAGGAAGATGAATGGACTGATTTCAAGGACAGATATTTAACCACCATGAAAGAAATGATTAGTACCAAGAGACACCCTATCCTTGTGGAAACAAATGACAAAAAAAAGTGTAACTGCCATGAGTGCTTGAAATTTGGGGTCCCTCTTGCAGAAGTAAGAGCCACCAACAATACAGGATTTTCTAGTATTGGGCTTTCTGGTCTCCTGCAAAACCCAAAGCATGTCCTCATAACATTTGCTGTCTAAAAGGAAATAAAACCTTCCCACCTAAGTGAAGGGTGGGCAAGTGAGGGTGAATGAATGATCCCTTGTCTTTTGCAAGAAGATCCATCTTATGAAGTAACTTGTGATAATTGCCCTTGGTTCGATGAAATATAAGAGGGATACAGTGCTGTCTGAGTGAAAGGGGAGTCGCCAACATGAATTTGGGCTTGTACCACATGAGCTGGTGCAAGACCTTTGTTAGAGGAGGAAGAGGGGAATAGGCATACAGATGCATCCCCTTCCAAGTAAGACATGGTGACCACTTTCTAAGCCAGAGAGCAAAGTACTCTTGAACAGAACAAGGGAAGGCAAATATTTACTTGAGGAGTACCTCCCAGATGTACAATGTCTAGAAACACCTTCCAGGGAAGCATCCATTCATGAGGATTTGTCCTGGTCCTGCTCAGTTTGCCACAGGATTGTGCTGTGAAGGAATGCAAGATCACCTAAATAACCAAGCAATGGCAGAATACAAAATCCCAAGGCTAAAGAGACAGCCTGCAGAGAAGGTAAGATTTTGAGGACCCAGAACCCAAAGGGAGTAGAAGGCCTGGAGAACTAGAAGTAGAGTTCTTATCTCCTTGATGTTGATATGGTCTGCCAGCTGTTGATGGGACCAAAGTTCCTGGACTTTGAGGTTATTGGAGGAGGCTACCCAACCTTGATCGGAAGCAACCATGTACACCCAGAGTAGGGAAAGGAGCCTGAAAATACAGACCTGAATTTAGGGATATCTTGGTGAATCCACCAGTGGAGATTGAGCTTAAAACAAGGCAAGGAAAGAACCAGATAGTCCAGAGGATGGCAATGCTGGAGCAAAACTGTCTAGAGATATCATTGAAATTCCTCATGTGGAAGTTGGCAAAGGGAGTTGTGTGAATGTTGGCTGCCATGTACCCGAGAGTTCAGAAATTCTCTTGCAGGAAGGACTGGAAGAGGTAGATGTGGAAGGGACTGGAAATAAGCAGTCGGAGAGGATCTTGGGAGGCATAATGCAAGCCAAAGTAAGGCTCTGTAACAAAACAGTGATGCCTCAATGAGGCATGCGTCCCTCAAAAGAGGTTGGAAGAGAAAAGCACCTCTCAAGAACACTTTCGAGAGCCTTAAGAAAGCAGTGGAAGCATGCTGCTCTCTCATATGAAATAGGGAATAACACCTAACTGTACTTTAATCATACAGTAACTAGCTCCCAAAGGGAAAAGACCCACCATGAAATCCAAAATAGATGGCAGAGGTTCAGAGAGTGGATCTAAACCTCTAGAATTAACACAAATATTCCCCATTTCCATTTATTTTTGTAGATCTTCAGAGTGGAGGGTTTCTGGGAAGTAGCAGGAAACTGCACAACCCTGGAAGAAAGACTGGGATTTCTGGCCATCGTTGGAAGTGGAGAAACCAAACTGTCAGATTGAGGAGTTTGATGCCCAGATGAGGCTTGTTGGGAGGGTGACAAATCAGTTCCAGAAGGCGATTCAGGACCCAGGGTAGGTACATTAGGTGAGGCCAAAGGAAGAAGAATCAAACCTGTCTGGGCCAAAGCAGGGCTATGAGAATATCTTTCGCCACGCACTAGGCTGCCTTCTGAAGAAACTTGACTATGAAAGGAGTTTTGAGAGTAGTCATACAGGAGTTCCAGGGGCCAAGTATGGGTGAAAGCCTCCTTCATGGACTCTCTCTCCTGAGGGATCAGGGCAAAAAAGCTACTGCCCTTGGTAATGATCAATGTTGCAAACAGATTCTAGCAAGGCATGCCCAGAGGCTGAAAATCAGATCAGCAAACGCTGATTGATCGATCTTATGTAAGCAAAAGCTTACAATCTCGAACTGTCAGATCAGTGATTTTTTTTCCTAGGAAAAAAATCGCTGATCCCAAACACATACACACAACACAAGCACACCAAACAAACAGAAATCCACACACATGCACCTAAAATCTGACACCTAACCCTACACTAAACTATGCACACATCACTAACTATCCACTTACATTAACCCAAACCCTAACCCTAAGGTCCGTCACTATCGCACACTCACCTCACCCGCTCCCTAACCCTAACTCACCTAAACCCGCCCTAACCCTCACGTCCACATAATTGCACACATACCTAACCCTAACTCACCTAACCCACCCTAACACTCACACACAACAAATCGCACACTGAATCCAACCCGTAACTTTCCACAACAGCACTGAAAATACTAAAGCAACAGAAATGGACAACCGAATTCTTTCCCTAGGAAAAAAATTTGAGTTTCTGTTGCTTCGATATTTTTAACTTTCGCTAAAATAAGGTCGATCAATCAGCGTTCGCTGATCTAATATAGACCCTGAAAATCTTGGATGCCACTGACTGATGATACACTCTTGTGGCAGGGGACTAGACCTGCTAAGTTGTTCTGTTAAGATACTGGACTTGCCTGGGATGTACATTGCAGTAATAAAGCACTGGAGAAATATTGCTCCCCTCCATTCCCTCATGGCCTCTTGACATAAGGGGTGAGACCAGGTTCCAAGTTGTTTGTTGATGTACCACAACACAGACATATTGTCCATCTGTACTACTGTCAGTCATTGGAAGCTATCTGAAAAGCTTGCAATGTGAGGAGGACTGCCTACATCTTCAGAATATTGTGAGGGCTAGCCTCTGTCTGGGACCAGGTACTTTGGACCATCATCCCCCAGCCAGGAAGCATTCGTGGTTAGCATAGCCCTTGGTAGGTGAAACATGAAGGGCATCCCAGTGTGGTCGGTGGACGTCAGCCACCCTAAGATATGTTATCTGCAGATCCTGGTGAGTCTGATGGGAAGTTACATCAACTGACATTTCATAGACCACTGAGTGGACAGTTTACTGAAGTTCTCTCCTGTAGAACCTGGAGAATGGAACTGGAATGGTAGCAGCTGCCATGAATCCTAACCTCTGAAATCTTAGGCTGGTGGATTGTGCTGGTGAAAGATTTGAGAAGCTTGAGAAGCTAGAAGATGCAGAGACTATAGTCTAGATGAAGGAACTCTGGCTATCTGTGTGGTGGTGTCCAGATGGCAACCTGTAAACGTTAAGGTTTGCACAGATTACAGTTTCAATTTTTCAGTATTTACTATAATCTTTATGGAAGAAGACAAGCAGAGTAAGGAGTCTCTTGCGTGAACTAGTGAGTCCCTTGTAGGGTCCTTACCACTGCCATGCACTTGAGCATTGGGGGAGCTGTTGAGACCAAAGGGCAATGCTTAGAACTGGAAATGACAAGCTACCAGCCAGAAGTGTAGAAACCTTCTGAACTGTTTAGCCATAATGATGTGATAGTAGGCATCCTATAGATCCACTGAGTATATCCAGTGGTCCTTCCTCAGAAGAGTCCGTATTAACTATACTGTGACCATCCAGAATGACTTCTGCTTGGGTCCCCATTCTTTTTTCTCATCAAAAAGATCATAGAGTACACTGTGGATCCTCTGTGGTCTGGTGGGACCTCCTACATTACTGTTCTGTAGCACCTCGATTTCATAGGTTCATAGGTAGGTACTAGGCTATCAGCCCTAGGGCCTATACAAGCCCAGCCAAAAAGGTACCCTGCCTTTTGTCACCCAAGAAAATAATTTTCCTGTGCCACTCTCGAGCAGAGCCACAGAAGTGATCCCCGGGGTGAATTTCCTATTTCCCATCCAATCCTCAAGATTTTTCTTGAAGAGTACTAATGAGGAGCTTTGTTTGATATAGATAGGTAGTTTATTCCAGAGTATGGGAAGTCTCTGGGACAGGAATCTATCCCTCCAGCATGTTCTGTTTATTGTGGTGACAAGTTTTAGCTCCCTAGAGCGTGTAGCTCAGAGACATTGGGACTTTTTTAAGTACAGCATGTCCAACAGCTCTGGGTTTGACATAGCTTTGTATGTTAGGCAGAGATCACCTCTGAGTAGGCAATATGCGACAGAGTGTTACCCCCGGGGATGAATTTTCTGTTTCCCATCCACTCATCAAGATTTCTCTTGAAGAGGATCAGCGAGGTGCTGTGCTTGACATGCATGTGAAGTCTGTTCCACAGCATGGGCAGTCTCTAAGTTATGAACCTGTCACTCCAGCATGTTCTGTTAATTGTGGTAATGAGGTTGAGGTCTCTGGAGCGTGTGGTGCAGAGGGATTGGGATTTTTGCAGATGTAGCATTTCTAACTGAGCTGGGTCAGACATGGCTTTGTAAGTCAAGCAGAGATCGCCTCTAAATAGGCGATATGAGACAGAGAATAGTAGGATCTTTTTGAGTCTGTCCATCGAGGACAAGTGTTTAAGGCCTAGGATCCTCTTTGTGAGGTAATGTTACGGCCTTTCTAGTTGTTGCAGGTGTCTAGTGAGGTACATGCCAAATGGGGCATTGTACTCCATGATTGGCCTAATGAGGGAAGAGTAGAGGGAGACAACGACCTTTTTCTGCCTGGATGCAAAACCCTTAGTAATGAGATGTACCACATAGAAGGACTTTCTGACCACAGTGGCAATGTAGTGATCAAAAGCGAGGTTGCTGTCGACCTGTGTTCCCAGATGTCTTCTAATGCCTTCTGTGTTCAATGGACTACCATCAATGTGGTAATTCATGGGAACCAGGTTTTTCCCAAAGAGGATGATGACACATTTTTTGGCATTGAGCTTAAGGCCATGGTTCTGGCACCAGTTGCTGGTCTCAGTGGGGCCATTCTGTAGGATGTCAGCATCACTTGGGGAGTTAATAATAGCTCCTAACTTGCAATCGTCTGCGAACTTTGTCAGCCAGTGTCCCTTTGTGTGGGCCTGGACTTCAGAGAAGTGGATACCAAACAGGTGAGGACCCAGGGCAGATCCCTGTGGGACTCCACTTGTGACTTGTCGGCAGTCTGACTTGGAGTCCACTACTTTCACACTGTGGGTTCTATTTGTGAGCCAGTTTGCAACCCACCTAGTGATACAGGGTTTGATGCCATGCCTAGTAAGTTTTTCTTTGATTTTCTGAGTGGGGAATGGTATCAAAAGTCTTAGCCAAATCAAGGTAGGCTGTATGAACCAACCTGCCTTCATCCACAGCTCTGGTGACTGACTCAAAGAAGTTGTCCAAGTTGAGCAAGCATGATCTACCCTTCACAAAACCAAACTGTGTGGGATCCAGAGTTTGGAGATTCCCTATATCCTTCTTTATTAGGTCCATGATGATGCATTCCATAGCTTTGCATATTGGACTCGTCAGGCTAATGGGGTGATAGTTCCCAGGGTCTGTAGTCGCACCTCTTTTGTGGAGAGGGATATCTGTAGCAGTGCACAATTCGGTAGGGACAAAGCCTGAGGTGAGGCTGTGATTGAACAGGGCATGCAGGTGAGGTGCCAGTTCACTCTGTAGTTCATGTAGAACACAATCAGGGATATTGTCAGGTCCCATAGAAGCTGTATTCTTGGTATTGGACATTGATGTTTTAACCTGTGCAGCAGTAATAATGGGTGCCTGGCAATCTACTGGTATTGTGATTGGTCCTTTGGGGGGGGGGGGGTGAGAGGGGTAAAGTTGGCAGTGAATCTGTCGGCCAGTATACTGGCTTTATCTGTTGGCTCTGTATAGGAGGTACCATTGTGCAGTAGCTCAGAGCAAATCTGGGTATTGCCATGGAGATTCTTTACATAACTATAAAAAGCCTTGTGGTTCTCTTTACTAATTGCTGCAATTTTGTTTTCATAGCTAGTTTTAGAGGATTTGATGAGGGATCTCAACTTTTTGTTGAGGTTGATAAGGGAGTTTTTCCAGTCTTGGGACTTCATCTTATTCCACATCAGTTTCCTCCTCCTGTTGTAGAGTTTGTTTATGGCAGAGGACCACCAGATTGGCTTCCTTTTTTTGGAGGAGAGTGTCTTGGTTCTATTGGGTATGGTGAGATCCTTGCATTTGTGTACGTGTTCGTACAGTGCATTGGTGTATGATTCTGTGGTCATGCAACTATTCTCCATTTGCATGGGTGCCGTGAAGTTTGCCACCTCTGTTTTTAGGAGCCCAAAGTTAGCTTTGGAGAAGTTTTTCATGGTGGTTACCTTTGTGGGAGGGGATTTGGATTTCCAAGGTGATTAGTTTGTGGTCAGATCTAACCAGGAGGAGCTGTGTGTATGAAAGCAGAGGAGATTTTGTGTGCGTCTGTGTGTGAGAGATCACAATCTTGTGTGAGTGAATTGTATGAAAGCAGAGACGACTGTATGCACGTGTGTGTGCACGTGTGTGTGTGTGTGTGTGTGTGTGTGTGTGTGTGTGTGCGTGTGAGAGAGATCGAGACAGAGTTTGAGCAATCGTGTGAGTGAATGTATGTATGAAAGCAGAGGAGACTGAGAGAGATAGAGAGAAATGGTGAGCAGTCTTCTGTGCATAGCTCTCAACTGTCCAGATTTTCACAAAATGTTTAGATTTTTGCCACATAATTTTTGTCTGTTCCTCATAATATTTGTGGTTTTCTGAAGTTTTCTGGTAAATCAGTGAGGAGTGAATTCACTAAATAATGACAGGCTTTTGCATTTCTGGCAAATATCCTTCAGAAAATGCATTGTAATACATGACCTTTTATTCTAGCAACATTCTAAGTTTATAAAAGCAATATTTAAAATTTGTCATTTTTGGGGCTTTGTCCCCCCATTATTTTTGGCTTTGTCCTGATTTTTTGTGCTAAGAGCTTGAGAGTTGTACTTGTGTGAGTGAATGTAGTATAGAATGAGAGGAGACTGTGTGCGTATGTGTGTGTGTATATGTATGTGTGTGAAAGCAGAAGAGACTGTGTATCAGAGAGAGAGAGAGAGAATAGGCTCTTGCAGAATTGTTTACTTATTTATTTTTGTAAGTACTATATTTTTTATATATTTTTGATGTAAAATGCTTCCTCCAGCACCATTAACGTATACTAAAGAAACTTTGAAACATTAGGAAGAGGAGCTATTTTACATCAATAATATTTTTTAAGTACTGTATTTTTTATATATATATATAAGTAAGTAAAACACAACAATTTTACAAAGAGCCCATTCTCCAAGTGCAGTAATGCCCTCCAGCGTGTGTGTTTAATGTGCAGTTAACAGCCTTCCAGGTGTGCAGAGGCCCTCCACCTACGGTGTCAGGTCTCCTAACATCCATTAACACACACACACCCTTGTCTGGTATTATTGCTTACTTAGAGTACAGAAGATGGATACATTGGTGGTGCACAGTGCAGTCAGCACAGTCACCAGCTGGGTTTCCAAAGCCTTACGGGACTCTACCTCCATTGTCATGGGAAACATCACAGATCTTTATAGGTCCTTCTCGAATCCTTCTGCAATGTGGTCAAGTAGGCCATGTAGCTCAGCACTTATAAGGCAAATGCCACTGAAGCAGACCTGCTTCCCAAACCTGTCTGGCACCCTGGTCTCTCTGTTAGAGGAGAGCTTTACTGTCCACGCCCAAAGAGTTGTTTCTTCTTAGTTGCTGCAACCACCAAAATGGCATTCACTGTGGGTCTCTTACGCCAATGTGACATCTCCTTCGGGGACACTAAATTCTTTTTTGGTTTCCATGGGCTTGGTTCTACCATGTCTAGTTCCTTCCATGCCTGCTGGGACTGCAGGGCCAGTAAAGCATTTTATGGGGACCATCCCAGCTTGTAGATGGTCCTGCACAAAAAGCCTTGAGAAACACTGACCCCTCCTGGTTAAGGGTTTCTTTGGATCAGCCTCTACTTTGAATAATTCTAGCAGCTTGCCAAATGAGACATCTTCCTGGGAGAGCTGGGCAACTCATCCCCTTCATCGAGATTGGTGTCTTCCATTAAGAACTGCTGAGGAGAGTCAAAATACCTCTTTTGAATTTGTGCTTCCTGTGTTCCTTCATATGGGGGGGATACTGGGGGATGAATCAGAAGCAGTGTAGAAACTGCGACTTGGGTTGTCTTAGGGCCACTTGATGCAGGCTGTCCCAAAATGTGATGATGTTGTACTGAAGATCCAGAAGTAACACGGGTCTCTCCCCCAATCGAGAGGGAGGGGAATTTCTCATACACTTCAAATGTTGTTAATGAGGTTGGATGTGAAGAAGACTGCTGATGTTCTTCGTGTTTCACTGTTGCAGTCATTACATTTGGGTAATCTGCTGGCAGGTTGCCCTCAGTCGGCCTGAATTCCAAAGTCTTCGGTCCTGTATCAGTTGCTGTCTTCTCTTCCATGATGTCAGGTCATCAGGGGTATAAAACCTGCAGCCTACTCCATTTTCTTTAGTCTTTCTTGCCGTGCGGTGCCTGAAGCAGAAGCATTTTGCAAGTGCCCGTCGGCCGACTACTGAAATATTCGAGTTTGAGTTTCAGAACCGAAGTCTTCACTAAAGCTAAGTACCCCATTGGGGAAACTTTTTTCTTGCTTTTTACTGATGTCAGAAAAAGTTAATAATTGTATTACTTGTGGGAAGCAAATACCTCATAAGGATTTCCATTTATACTGTATTCCTTGCCTAGGCCCTGATCACAACGTGCCTGGCTGTCGGTTTTGTGCTAGATTTAACCAACGCACTATTAAGCATCAGTATATTTTTGCATCAAAGTGTTTTGGAAACAGATCTAACTACCCAGAAATGTCGTCGGATAGCAATCCGACAACCGAGTACATAAAAAAACGCAAAGAAAAGGACAGAGAAAGCCAGTCTAGATCCAAAACCTACGATGAAGCTTCTCCTAAGCCAGTCGCCGGTTCGCCGGTACTCAGTGAGGTGCTTTCGCAGCCCCTGATACCTGCTACCTTCATGTCGCAGGCCTCTCCCGACACCCATGTGGAGTCCGGCATGCCACAAGATACTCAAGGTATTGGACCGACAGATTTATCTCCCTCGGATGGGTCTGGAGCCGCTGAGCAGGCACCGGCTTCTGAGGGTGTATTCAGACCTCAACATATGTACATCAAACCGATGACAGCTGCAAAACCAAAGACAAAAGCAACTTCTAAAACTAAAAAAATGACGCATGAGCCAAGTGCACAGACCTCTATGCCTAAAAAACAGATGATCAAAATGGTTGAAGACCTTATTACCTTGATCAGGGGTACCCATCCCCCTCCAGATAAGAGGCCTAGGCAAGACACTGATTATGAATCTTCAGATCAGGTTTCTCTTTCTTCTGATTCCTCTTCTGATCGGGAATTATCTATACCTCCCTATGAGGATTCTGATGCTGAGGAATCTATTCCATCTGCATCTCCTCCTGAGGATTATTCATTTGGAGAAACCTTGCATACTTTGAGGGAGCATTTTCAATGGGAGAGTCAAGACTTCTCAGAATCAAAAAAGAGGCTCAGGGATTTCCTTCTTCTCCCTCAGCACAGGCCTTTAGCCATTCCCCCTGTTTTAGACATTGTGGATGATGTGTTTTTGGAGTCAACCTTGACCCCTGACTCCTTACCTCCGGCTCCCAGTAAGCCTGACAGATATTACAGGGTCCCTGACTCACATCAATTTTTATTTAGAAACCCTGCTGCTGATCCTGAAACTATTTCACAGGATCCAAAGGGAGTTAAGGCCTCAACAGCAAAAAATCCTACCCCCTCTGACAGAGATTCAAGGGCACTGGACAGATGGGGATAAAAGGTTTATACATCCGCAACCTTGGCAATCAGGGTCTTAAACTGTCAATTTCATATGCTTAAGTACCAACAACATGTTATGGGATTGCTGAAACAGAAAATGATGTTGATTTCAGAATGTGCCGAAAATAAAGAATTGCAGGAATTATTGCATGCAGCTGAACAAGTTGGAAAGCATACTTTGCAATGTGGTTTTGATTCCTTAGAGGCCTCCTGCAGGGCTGCAGTTACTGGATCTGTGATTAGGAGGCATGCCTGGTTAAAGGAACAAAATTTGCCTGATCATGTTAAAGCTAAATTGCTAGATGCACCTTTACAGCATGATTATCTGTTTGGTATTAAGGCAGAAGAGGTTTTAAAGAAAGTGGAAGACAAAGCTAAGTCTATGCAAACTGTTAAAGACTTCTTACAAGTGCAGCCACCAAGACTCAGCAGACACTGGCCTACAAAAAAAATTGGTCCTTTCCTGTGTCAGACAGAGCTCAAAGGGTAAAATCCAGATGCCCTAAGGGTTCCAGATATAAGGTGCAAGATTCATACATGTCAAAGCAATGGGGCGCTTCCACCTCCAAATCTGGAGGAGATAAAGTGCAAACCTACAGAAAGCAATCCCAATGACTTCCGTCTGCCTACACCAAGCACTTATCTTTTGGCAACACCCATAGGGGGAAAATTAGAACGTTTTGCTCAAAATTGGCAGTTAATAACCCAGGACAAGTGGGTACTAAACATTGTATCACAGGGAAATAGATTCCATTTCCACACTCTGCCAGTGACAAATGGTTGGACAGATCTGCCACAAAATCAGTGGGCAGAGGCACAGAAACAGGTTACGTCCCTCATGGATATGGGGGCCATTCAGACAGTACCAGAACAGGAAAAAGGACAAGGTTTTTACTCAAGACTGTTCTTGGTACCCAGAAAGGACAAAGCCTGGCAGCCAGTACTGGATTTATCGATTTTGAACACATACCTGGACATTCCAAAATTCAAAATGCTGACTTTGCAGCAGCTTCTGCCATTGCTGGGCAAGAATGCTTGGTTGGTGACTTTAGACCTAAAAGAGGCATACCTGCATGTCCCAATAAGACAGTCATGCAGAAGATACCTCAGATTCAAGGCTGGCTTAAGGCATTACCAATTCTTGCACTGCCCTTTGGTTTATCTATTGTGCCCAGGGTCTTTACAAAGTGCCTGGCACCAGTAATTGCATTTTGCCGACAGAGAAGTATGCAAATATATCCTTACTTGGATGACTGTCTCATTGAAGCAGAGAGAACAAGGGCACGCTTTTTCGACACCTGGCATTTGTGAAAAGGCTTCTAACATGCCTAGGGTACACAATAAACGAAAAGAAATCACAACTGGTACCCTCTAAAAAGATAACATTCCTGGGTGCAAGCTTGAATACAACTGTCCAGATGGCTTACCTCATGCCAGACGAGCAAAGGCAACTGACTACTTACTTCAAACTGATGGCAACAAAAACCCAGTCTTCTGCAAGACAAATTCTGTAGGCTGTGGGCTTCATGGCATCCTGCATCTTACTGATTCCATATGCAAGACTGCATATGAGGAAACTTCAATGGTACCTAAAAAGTTTATGGAGTCAACATGCACACAGTCTGGAAACAATGATTCCTCTCATTCCCTGCCTGCAACAGGAGTTTCTATGGTGGGCAAAGGCATGTCAACAAAACATGGGATGGTCCTTCACTCTACCCCCTGCCAGCCAAACCTTAACAACAGGGGCCCACATGGCAGGAAGATGCATTCAGGGCATATGGACACCAAAACAAATGCATCTACATATCAACCGGAAAGAGATGCTAGCTGTTTAAAATGCCCTAACAGCCTTCAAGGACTTACTTCATCCAGGACAACTACTGATAAAGACAGACAACACCACAGTGATGTGGTATATAAACAAGCAAGGGGACACGCACTCATACCCCCTTTGCAGATTAGCCATGGCACTGTGAGACACAGCTTTGACCTACCAAATACATCTTCAAGCTCAATTCCTGCCAGGAAAACAAAACACTCTGGCAGGCTATTTAAGCAGAAACCTTATAGATCCTCACGAGTGGAAACTAAATCCACAAGTCTTTAGCATGATTCATAGGTTCATAGGTTCATACTAGGCTATCTGCCCGAGGGCATTTACAAGCCTAGCCCATCGTTTGTAACTACGCCCTTTAGTATGGGGAACTAAACCCATTATTTTGCTGTGCCTCTGTCGAGCAGTGACACTGAGGTAATACCTGGGGTATATCTGCGATCTCCCATCCATTGGTCAAGATTTCTTTTGAACAAGGCCAGCGAGGTGCTCTGCCTCACATGTACCGGGATTTTGTTCCACAGCATAGGGAGTCTTTGGGTGATGAATCTATCCCTCCAGCACGTCCTATTAATAGTCGTGTCAAGGTTTAAGTCTCCGCCCTTGTGGCTCTGATGGATCTGGATTTTTGAGGTGAAGCATATTCATCAAATCTGGGTTTGACATGGCCTTGTATGTTAGGCAAAGGTCACCTCTGAGCAAGCGATGGCGACTGAGTAGAGCTGGAGTTCTTTCAGTCGGGCAGCATGGGACAGATTTTGAGACCCTTTATCCTTTTGGTGAGGAACTTTTGTGGCCTCTCCAGCTGCTGCAAGTGTCGGGTCAGATACCTGCTACCTTCATGTCGCAGGCCTCCCCTACACCCATGTGGAGTCCGCATGCCACAAGATACTCAAGGTATTGGACCGACAGATTTATCTCCCTCGGATAGTCTGGAGCCGCTGAGCAGGCACCGGCTTCTGAGGGTGTATTCAGGCCTCAACATATGTACATCAAACCCATGACAGCTGCAAAACCAAAGACAAAAGCAACTTCTAAAACTAAAAATGACGATGAGCCAAGTGCACAGACCTCTATGCCTAAAAAACAGATGATCAAAATGGCTGAAGACCTTATTACCTTGATCAGGGGTACCCATCCCCCTCCAGATAAGAGGCCTAGGCAAGACACTGATTATGAATCTTCAGATCAGGTTTCTCTTTCTTCTGATTCCTCTTCTGATCGGGAATTATCTATACCTCCCTATGAGGATTCTGATGCTGAGGAATCTATTCCATCTGCATCTCCTCCTGAGGATTATTCATTTGGAGAAATCTTGCATACTTTGAGGGAGCATTTTCAATGGGAGAGTCAAGACTTCTCAGAATCAAAAAAGAGGCTCAGGGATTTCCTTCTTCTCCCTCAGCACAGGCCTTTAGCCATTCCCCCTGTTTTAGACATTGTGGATGATGTGTTTTTGGAGTCAACATTGACCCCTGACTCCTTACCTCCGGCTCCCAGTAAGCCTGACAGATATTACAGGGTCCCTGACTCGCATCAATTTTTATTTAGAAACCCTGCTGCTGATCCTGAAACTATTTCACAGGATCCAAAGGGAGTTAAGGCCTCAACAGCAAAAAATCCTACCCCCTCTGACAGAGATTCAAGGGCACTGGACAGATGGGGAAAAAAGGTTTATACATCTGCAACCTTGGCAATCAGGGCCTTAAACTGTCAATTTCATATGCTTAAGTACTAACAACATGTTATGGGATTGCTGAAACAGAAAATGATGTTGATTTCAGAATGTGCCGAAAATAAAGAATTGCAGGAATTATTGCATGCAGCTGAACAAGTTGGAAAGCATACTTTGCAATGTGGTTTTGATTCCTTAGAGGCCTCCTGCAGGGCTGCAGTTACTGGATCTGTGATTAGGAGGCATGCCTGGTTAAAGGAACAAAATTTGCCTGATCATGTTAAAGCTAAATTGCTAGATGCACCTTTACAGCATGATTATCTGTTTGGTATTAAGGCAGAAGAGGTTTTAAAGAAAGTGGAAGACAAAGCTAAGTCTATGCAAACTGTTAAAGACTTCTTACAAGTGCAGCCACCAAGACTCAGCAGACACTGGCCTACAAAAAAATTGGTCCTTTCCTGTGTCAGACAGAGCTCAAAGGATAAAATCCAGACACCCTAAGGGTTCCAGATATAAGGTGCAAGATTCATACAGGTCAAAGCAATGGGGCGCTTCCACCTCCACATCTGGAGGAGATAAAGTGCAAACCTACAGAAAGCAATCCCAATGACTTCCGTCTGCCTACACCAAGCACTTATCTTTTGGCAACACCCATAGGGGGAAAATTAGAACGTTTTGCTCAAAATTGGCAGTTAATAACCCAGGACAAGTGGGTACTAAACATCGTATCACAGGGAAATAGATTCCATTTCCACACTCTGCCAATGACAAATGGTTGGCCAGATCTGCCACAAAATCAGTGGGCAGAGGCACAGAAACAGGTTACGTCCCTCATGGATATGGGGGCCATTCAGACAGTACCAGAACAGGAAAAAGGACAAGGTTTTTACTCAAGACTGTTCTTGGTACCCAGAAAGGACAAAGCCTGGCAGCCAGTACTGGATTTATCGATTTTGAACACATACCTGGACATTCCAAAATTCAAAATGCTGACTTTGCAGCAGCTTCTGCCATTGCTGGGCAAGAATGCTTGGTTGGTGACTTTAGACCTAAAAGAGGCATACCTGCATGTCCCAATAAGACAGTCATGCAGAAGCTACCTCAGATTCAAGACTGGCTTAAGGAATTACCAATTCTTGCACTGCCCTTTGGCTTATCTATTGTGCTCAGGGTCTTTACAAAGTGCCTGGCACCAGTAATTGCATTTTGCCGACAAAGAAGTATGCAAATATATCCTTACTTGGATGACTGTCTCATTCAAGCAGAGAGAACAAGGGCACGCTTCTTCGACACCTGACATTTGTGAAAAGGCTTCTAATATGCCTAGGGTACACAATAAACGAAAAGAAATCACAACTGGTACCCTCTCAAAAGATAACATTCCTGGGTGCAAGCTTGAATACAACTGTCCAGATGGCTTACCTCATGGCAGATGAGCAAAGGCAACTGACTACTTACTTCAAACTGATGGCAACAAAAACCCAGTCTTCTGCAAGACAAATTCTGCAGGCTGTGGGCTTCATGGCATCCTGCATCTTACTGATTCCATATGCAAGACTGCATATGAGGAAACTTCAATGGTACCTAAAAAGTTTATGGAGTCAACATGCACACAGTCTGGAAACAATGATTCCTCTCATTCCCTGCCTGCAACAGGAGTTTCTATGGTGGACAAAGGCATGTCACCAAAACATGGGATGGTCCTTCACTGTACCCCCTGCCAGCCAAACCTTAACAACAGGGGCCCACATGGCAGGAAGATGCATTCAGGGTATATGGACACCAAAACAAATGCATCTACATATCAACTGGAAAGAGATGCTAGCTGTTTAAAATGCCCTAACAGCCTTCAAGGACTTACTTCATCCAGGACAACTACTGATAAAGATGGACAGCACCACAGTCATGTGGTATATAAACAAGCAAGGGGACACTCACTCATACCCCTTTGCAGATTAGCCATGGCACTGTGAGACATGGCTTTGACCTACCAAATACATCTTCAAGCTCAATTCCTGCCAGGAAAACAAAACACTCTGGCAGGCTATTTAAGCAGAAACCTTATAGATCCTCACGAGTGGAAACTAAATCCACAAGTCTTCAGCATGATAACAGATAATGGGGGAGCCCAGACATAGATCTATTTGCCTCTCCTCAAAATTATCAATTGAAAAGATTCTGCACAAGGACTTATCACAGACAAGCATGGAAAGTGGACACCCTATCCTTCAGTTGGAAAAATCTATCAGTTTACGCCTTTCCTCCTCTGTCCCTTCTACCCAAGGTCCTCCTAAAAGCCAGTCAAGAGAAGCCAAAGGTATTAATTGCCCCAGACTGGCCCCACCAATACTGGTACCCAATCCTAAGGAACTTGTCTCAATACCCAGCTTGGACCTTGCCTCAAAGACCACAACTACTGTCCCAGCAAAACAATCAGATCTTGCACAATCAACTACAGACTCTGAACCTGGCAGCATGGCTAATCATGTAGTCATACAAACAACACCTCTCTAAAGCTGTGATGGATGTCATTTTGAAAGCCAGAAGGCTTAGTACTAGAAAATCTTATGCTGACAAATGGAAGAGATTCTGTGCTTGGAATCAAGCACAAGAAACTGATACAGCAGAACCAAATATTCCTCCGATATTACAATACTTAACTGAGTTTCTTGACAAAGGCCTATCTTTCTCATCAATCAAAATCCATGCCTCTGCCATTTTGGTTCATTCCGATTCAGAGCCACCAATCTTTTCTCATCCTTTACTAAAGCAGTATCTTAGAGGAGCCAAAAATTTAAGGCCTCCTGGAAGATCACCATTACCTGCATGGGATCTCAATTATGTGTTAGAAAAGCTCACCTTGCCTTCATTTGAACCAGCTACTACCACTGATATCAAGTTCTTATCATGGAAATCAGCCTGCTACTAGCAATTACTTCAGCAAGAAGAGTTTGAGCTACAGGCCCTCATGGCTGTAGAGCCTTTTATCATATTTTACCCACAAATCCTACTTTTATGCCTAAGATGGTCTCCAGTGTGGCTCTTAACCTAACAATTCATCTGCCAACTTTCTATCCAAATCTGCAGAACAAGGGGGAGAGAATTCTGCATTCCTCGGACATACACAGATAGCTAAGATTCTACTTGAGCAGGGCTAAAGCTCTAAGAAAAACTGAGCAATTACTAGTGTCATATGCTGCAGGGTCAGAAGGAAAGGCAACTTCAAAGCAGACAATTTCAAAGTGGATAAGCCACTGCATCCATTTCTGCTACTTACACCATGGTAAACCTGTGCACAAGGGCATTAGGTCTCATTCCACTAGAGCTGAAGCTACTTCAGCAGCCTTTCTCAGAGGAGTACCAACCAAAGACATTCTAGAGGCTGCTACTTGGAGTTCTGTTCATACCTTTACAAAGCATTACCATTTGCTTCTCTACTCTAAGTCCAGGGCAGACTTTGCCACTGCAGTGCTGCAGGGCCTTATAGCCGCACCTAAAGCTGTTTAGCTCCAGCCTCCCAACCATAGCTTTGGAATTCTACCCAAATGTAATGACTGCAACAGTGAAACATGAAGAACATAGTACAGTTGTGTACACTTACCATAAATGTAGATGTTCGAGTGTATTCACTGTTGCAGTCCAGATTACTCTCCCGCCATCCCCCTGTCATTCTGAAGTTTATCTTTCCTTCTCCGTCTTCTACAACCTATGTGGTGTATTTGCTTGTAGATGAAGGTAAAGTTTATATTGATGCATGTATATGTATATATATATATATATATATATATATATATATATATATATAATTTTGCTACCTTTTTGGGGGCACCCGACATCAGGGACAAGAAAAACTAAAAATGGAGTCGGCTGCATGTTTTATACCCCTGACGACCTGACGTCATGGAAGAGAAGACAGCAACCAACGCAGGACCCAAGACTTTGGAATTCATGCCGACTGAGGGCAACCTGCCAGCAGATTACCCAAATGTAATGACTGCAACAGTGAATACACTCTAACATCTACATTTATGGTACGTGTACACAACTGTACTATCTGAAGACCCCAAAAGAAGTCCTCCTGGGACATTGCCCCAGTAGGATCCAAGATGGAAGCCAGTGCCAAACTGTCAAGAGCCAAGACTCCAAGAGGTAGAGAAATCTCCAAATACATCAGAATTGACCTCAGCACTGACCCCTCTGCTTTGGGCCCCATCCATCTCTAAAGTTTCTGCACAGAAAAGGGTACCATGCAGGCAGTTCCTGGAATCAAGGACACTGACATAGACAAGAGAAGGAAGAAACCACAACTGGAACTGGGCCTTAAAAAAGGACCTCATTGCCTTCTCCAAATATGCATCAAACAAACTCCCAAGAAGATTGCACTGACCTAAAGGAGGAAAATGCTGGAGGTAGACTGGAGTACCAATACATTGGTCTGTCTGAAGGGCAGGTTAGTGGTAGAATCGTTGTGGAAACTGTTCTTGTTAAAATACCGAAAACAGCAGATTGCTGCAGCCACAGATTGGATCTGGACATGATCTGAGCCCAGAGCCAATGGGAAAGTGATGACTTAGAGGGCTGAACCTCTCTGGTCGTGTTCTCATCGTAAACCTTCTTGAAAAATGGGGACCTAGAAGCATAAGGTACCAAATCTCCTACTTGCACCCTTCAGAACTAGCTTGCAACTACCCAATAAAGCTCTCTGACCAATAGAGCAGAGTTCACAGACTTCCTCTAAGTGGGGAGAACCTAAGCAGTAGACACTGTTGTGTTGTTGATCCTGTGGTGGAATTTTATGGCTGCAGCAATGCACATTTTAAATTCTGAAGCCTTATCTGACTTGATGCACACACAAGAAAAAGGGAAGGCTTTTCACAATAAGAAACCCATCCGGTGTAACACCGTTCAGAAAAGTAGAAGGGCCTCAGAGGACCAATGCCCATTGCACACAAGGTAGTACTCACACAAAGAAAAACCCAAAGCGTGACAACCAACTACTAGACAAACATTTTTTAAGCACTGGAGAGAGATTACCTGAAGGGGTAGCAGAAGAGAAGCAAAAACCAAAAAAAAAACGTACAAAGCTAGCCACAGAATCCCAGAGAACATGTTTGTCATTTAGCATGGGAGACAAAATCTGGGGGCAGTAGGGATTGGCAGTGCATTATGTGAGAGGGGTAGAGCTTGAGCCTTGTGACTGAAGTGCGAGTTTGCCAGCCTCAGGTTATGGTCTGATCTGATGTACTCATGTTGAGATTAACGGAAAAGATAACATTAGATACTTATACCATCTTCTGCATAGATAAGGGTGACATTTAGGGCAGCCAAGGTGGCATCAGAAGTGGAACTGAGCCACACCAAAGTTAACATTCTGACCGAAGACGTGAAAGCAAGGAGGACCGTTACATTTAATAGTCAAGCACAGAGAGTAGAGGTATTCAGCCGTCAGGGGTATAAAACATGCAGCCGACTAAAAGTTTCAAGCAAGCAGACCATTTTCTTTTTGTTTCCTTTATTTTAGGAATGCAAGGCCAGAGCAGATACTCCAAATGTCTTGCGAAGCTGCTTTGCCTTTTGTTAAGACCGCCATTCAAGACATCACAAGGGCAGGTTAAAGTGCAATTAATTAGGGCAAAAGCTACTGTAATTGTCGTTTTTGAGAATGTCTTAGCACAAGAACTGCTCAGCAGCTAAATGGCAAGTTCATCATTACCTTTTCCAGGCATTACAGGCCACTGCTGTTTGGCAGGGCATGTTTGTTCCTTCTTTCTAGGTCTGAAGTCAGAGTATCTCTTGGGTACCTCTTTGCTACCCTTGCCAAGCACTGAATGACACTACAGCTGTGATCCTATAACATATTAGAGTTACGTGATCATGTGTCTGTTGGAATACAGGGATTAGTGCTGCTCTGTAGGCTTCGCCCATCAACCTCAAGGCTCATTCCTTTCCTGTTACTCTGGGTCTTACTGGTGGTACTCTACTTTTCTCATTTCTGGGTGTCTCACTCAAACGAAGAAGCACCCACTTTAACCTTGCTAGGTCAATCCCCTTGCCAGGCTGCACAGGCAGACTTTTTTTTTCTTTCTCACACAGAAATGAGATGAAAATGGTGTAGGCTTCTCTGTCTCTCTCCCTGAC
Organism: Protopterus annectens; assembly: GCF_019279795.1. Taxonomy (NCBI): domain Eukaryota; kingdom Metazoa; phylum Chordata; order Ceratodontiformes; family Protopteridae; genus Protopterus; species Protopterus annectens. The sequence goes on from NC_056748.1 coordinate 1,108,587,487, forward strand.
TTTTTAACTTAGCAGTTCCCTGATATGGGGAGGAAAGCAGCCAAGCTGAGATGTTTTAAGTTCTGGAAGTTAGGTCAGGTTAGTAAATGTTTGTCTGCTGCTAATTTATGACTTAAACTGTAAAAGTGAGTCTTGTATTCAGGTATGTACTGTTTTGGTAAGTATGCTCACACAACAGTAATTTCTAACACTCTTCATGTTGAGAAAGTTTGTGTATGTTCTCAGGTATTTTCAGACCCTCAAGTATTGCTTAATAACAAGTGTTCAATTTTGAAAAGCTGTGCTGTACATTTTCTAGCATAGTTGTAACCCTGTTACTGTTTTGATTATTTTTAGGTTTCACATATTTTTCAGAAGTATGGACCTGGTGTTCGTTACATTCATTTTGAGCACAGAACAAAGGATCTGTTTGTGGTTGGATTTGATAGGACTCGGGTTACTGACAGCACTGTGCGTGTACAGCTGAGAGAATAAACAGGCTGCAAAACTGAAGTTGATGGGGTGGCTGCAGTACATTTCATTTATGAATATATTGGTGCTGAGATAGCTAAAGTTCTGATTATTCAAGCAAATTCTGCATAATGGCTTGCTGTACAAAGAAAGTGTAGTGTGAAGTCTTGGAATTATTTCATTGTGTTTTTTTTAAAATATGGATATCCACCAAAAGTGTTATGTCTGCTGTTTTTAATGAATTCTTCTGATTCATGGAAAGATCTTAGATTTGTTTAAAATGTAGACCAGTGGGCATGTACTTTAAGTTCGGCTTCAACCAAGACTTTGTCATCATTCCCTTTATTAACTTATGTCTCTCTGTATCTATTTCAGCTGCTTGTTTTTTGCTTTTTTAGTTCGCGTCATTACCTCTTGGTTCCTAACTGTACTGCTTCCCATTAAGGCAAAAGGCTTTTAGCCTTTAACTAGCTTCTATAGTTTTGCATCATTTCTGCTGCCCACTTGTTTTGCTACCCACAAGTGTTCATGAACTGGAGTTGTTCTAGAAAGTTTTTCTGTATGGTCACTGAATAATATGGGAATGACCTTATTTTATTCATTTTATTCCTGTTACTTGTATTTGATGGCTGCATACATCAGACCTGGGGCTTCTTGCAGGCCTCCATTAGCTATGGTATTTCTGAAATAAAATATTCCATTATATTGTAAAAAGATCTCCTGTCCCTCTGACCCTCATTTAGAACCATAGAGGTCACTGAAATATTTTCCCTATGTACTGCTTTACACATTTTTGTGTTCACACAAATGCAGTTTATAAAGTTATTATAAGGTTCACTCCTTTCTTCTGCATTTCCTTAGGTTCCTAGGAAATCACTTTTGCCATCATACTTTATGCACAAGTGTCTGCTTTAAATGGACTTCTCTTTCCCCTCATCCTTCCCCCCTTCGTTAATCAGTGAAGCAAAGCTGACCAGTGCATCACTCCAAGCTTGCTGTCTACCTCCTACTGTGGTACTTTTTTCTTTACCCTGTCTCAGGTCTTTAACCTCACTGGAGTATTACATGCCATACATGTAAGGCTCTACTGAAATGCTGCATCCGATTTTAAGCAGCTGCCTGCCTTCTTCCCATCTTGTTTTAGCACTGGAATATTCCGGTACTACTTGAAATGACATCACACAGTTTCATACCGACCTCACCTTCTTTTGCCAGCATTTTGAGGAGGGGCCTAAAGGGGCAGATGACTGAAGTTACCATTTCTTGTATAAATAATGTCTATGTATTACTTGCTAAAGTTAACAAAAGATTAACATGATGGGATCTAAATAAAAATTCTTGAACTTCCTTTGTGCTACTATAATGGATATTAGTAGTGATCGGTTTTATCTCCTGCACTCTTTACTGAACTGCTGCAAACTTTATTTTAATTCTGTGTGACTTTATTCCATGCCATTCAACAAGTTGCATTAATTAAAAATATAGTATGATTTGTTTTTGTTGCATCAAAATAAAATGTTATGCTCTGAGTAGTGATTAGGGGAGTATTGTAATCTAACCCTAACAGCCCTTCTTGACGGTCCTTGGTTGAAGCATATCTTACCTATGATTCAGAGTTTGGGCATTTTCTTCTATGAAAGCCATCATTCAGGGATGTATGATACCTGTGCCAATTCATGCCATAATACAGCTTGAATGCTCTGTAAGCTTGCACATCCCTAAAGCCTTCCATTTTTTTTATCCATTTACATGGCTCAGATCTCACTCTTTGGAGTCATTATTAGAGATTTGAGGTAACATATTTAATACAGTAAGTGTCCCAGTGGAGGTCAGGTTACCTACGAAGACTCTCACTTGAATTGCCTCTTCTGTCTCAGGGAAGAGCATGTTGACCATTACTACATGTATCAAGGGATCAAGTCAGACACACCGACAAGACAAAACAAGGAAACGTCATTGGCTTATTTTGTGATCTAGAAATGGTAGCAGGAGGTAGATTTTCATTCATTGACCAACATGATAGTAACTCAGCACCAGAAAAAACACTCTGACCAAATCTAGGCCTGAACCTCTGATTAAGTCTGGTGTTAAACTCCTAAACCCTGCAAGATGATCATTTCCTCCCTTGACTAGTTGAGAACAAGTTATTAGGGAAATCATTTCCTTGGCTTACATCCTGGAGGGAGTATGTTAAGATTCTTATACTTCCCTGCTACAGGATAATCAGCTGAAGACTGTAGCAGACCAACCTGACTCTAGAGGCTTATTTCTTGGGTCAACCAGTCAGAGATCAGAGGTAACTGGGACTCGTGTCACCTGAGCAAATTACTGTCAAGAGGTTTCTGTAGGCCACCTTAAACACATGATTATATGGGATAGAATGAACTACTACAGATGCATGACCACACTATAAGGGAGTTTAGTCTGTCCGCATCAAGGCTGATCATAGCCTCCTTCCGTGGGTGTGTTGCCTCTGTTTAGCGTGCAGTCGAAAGATAGTTCATTATATCTCCATGCCCAGTGCTGGTCTGTCACTCACAAATCCGTGCATGAGCTTATGCCAGTGAGTATCAAGAGGTGTGGAACTCCTTTGAAATCTAGGTCCTATGATGGTTTAGAGGATCTGAGGTCACTGTCTCTGAGATGGATGAAAACAGCAAGTGTACCCCCCATTTACCATCTCCTCCTGATGATATCTCTTTTTAGAGGTACCGTCAGGCTTCTCACATGGCGTAGACTGGCAACAAGCCTCTAGCCTCTCTCTCTGAAATGACCCATTGAGTTATGGAGGAAGAAAGCTGAAAAGCTCTGAGTAATCCCACCCTTGAAGACAGTCATCTGGGATGCTGTCATAAGAGTCTGGAAGCAACCAGACTGGAGTCAGCATTTTGGTACTGAGTCTGTCAGAAACCGCCTCATCAATAAACATGAAAGGCTCTTGAGAGTCTTCATTTGCCTCCTATAGTGCCATTGAAGTTGTTCAGGAAAATAATTCTGCCAGACTCACTACCAAAATGATAACTCTAGTCTTGGACTGACCATGTTAGGCTGCTCAGCTTAGAGAACCATCACTAATGATTGAGTTCCAGATGTCCTTGTAGGCTATTTTTAAAGTTTATTGATTATTCCTCAAAGACTTCTGCTAGCAGATCGCCTTGTTTTAATAGAACTCCTGGGACTGCCCCAGAATAGCTATTCATAGAGGCCACAGAAGACATCCTAGTGTCAATGGGGGGGGGGGGGGTTAGTTTTAATCTACCACTTCTTTTTGGTCCCAGAGGACAGATGACTTCTGCCTCATTCCTGACCTTTAATGACTTCAACCAACATATCTGATGTAGTTGGATACAGCTGTATAGTGAGCAGAGGATCATGGGTATTCTCCCACAGGCACCTTAATGGTGCCCTTTGACTTGATAATGCCTCCTGGTACATAAGCGCTTGGGACTTGCTTTGCTGTGGATTGGGCATCATTTCGTGTACAAAGTGTTGTCATTTTCATTTTCCTCCGTACCCAAAGTCTCTACTAAGGTGTTATCCATTGTGTCCAAAGTCTTGTAGGAGAAGCTGCTCCTACTGTCCCCTTCCAAGGATACCCTTGTAAGACAGCCTTGTTGCTGCTTTTTTGGATGCAGTTCCTAATTAGACTAGAAAAAGCCTTCTCCATTCCGTGCTGATACAAAACCCTTTATATGGACACAGCCAATGTCTTTTCGGTATTGGTTATGCCTGCCCTTAAAATAGGACCCAGGAGTTCATGGTCTTTTTATTTTGAATAAGGGCACCACTTGGTGTTCTTGCTTAGACTGTAAGTACGTTCTGAGTTTGATAATGGTCGTGATCTTCGTGGTGCTCTTTACATGTGGGGGAATGGACAGTGCAGTGTAAGTACCGTCTGAGTTTGGTGGTGGTCGTGATATTCATGGTGCTCTTCACACATGTGGGGATGTAGACAGTGCAGTGGAGGATAGTCTGCAAGCTCTCAGTCACTTGTCTTTGGTATTGGATGCCTGTCACTGATCCCTGGGGTTGCGGACAGTCCTCATCATTTTCTAACAGCTAAACTCATTGCAAAGTTTGATAACTGACACTTAACTTGTAGGTTTCAGTGTCCATCTAGACTCTCACACTGTACAAGGATTATCATCCTCTTGCAAAATGATTCCACTGCATCCATTTAAAGCTCTGGGCAGTGCTCCTGCCTGTTAAGTCTTAGAAAAATAGTTGCTTGTATGGCCTGTTTTCATTCAGTCGATACAATGTTTCCATTATGCAGTACCTAAGCAAGAAAAAGGCCAATATTATGCCATCTTGTGCGTGGAGGTGCTGCTCATCTGACAGTGGACTTGCAGACAAGGGAATCATTCTCACTGACTCCCATCTCCTCAAAGGTAAATCAGCTGGTTGATACTAAGAGCTACATCTCCAGTCCTCTGCTGGAGTTTTGGATTCATAGCTCATGCCTAGTGAAATTATTCTAGAATTGAAGCATAGTGGAAAGTGACATGTGACATCGCTGTCCGTGTCTGTCCTTCTGCAACCCATTCCCACTAATTCCATGCTTCCCTGCAACACTCAGATAAGAGAGACAAACCTATTTTCAGCATCCGTTGTTGTCTGAGAAGAATGTGGATGTTCATCGTGCATACAGCTGCAGTAATCACATATGGATTCTCTGCCGTCAGGCGGTCCCTCGGTCGGCCGAATTCCAAAGTCTAGGTCTGGCGTTGGTTGTTGTCCCTTCTTTCCTGACGTCAGTGCGACAGGGGTATATAAGACACGGCCGACGCCATATTCTTCAGCCTTTTTTGCCGCGCGGTGCCCGAAGCAGAAGCAGTTCGCAAGTGCCAGTCGGCCAGCTCCTGAATTTACGAAAAAATTGGAAACCAAAGTCTTCTTTAAAGCTAAGTACCCCGTTGGGGAAACTTTTCTTGCCTCAGACCGATGTCAGACAAAGTTAACGATTGTATTTCTTGTGGGAAGCAAATACCGCATAAGGATTTCCATTTCCTCTGCATACCTTGTTTAGGCCCAGACCACGACGTCTCGGGCTGTCGCTTTTGTGCGACTTTCAATAAACGCACTATTAAGCGTCGGGCGGAGTTCGCCCAACATTATTTTGGTAAAGCCTTTGATTATAAAATGTCGTCGGAGACTCCGACTACCGTTTTGTCCAAAAAACGCAAGGACAAGGACCGACACGTGAGGCCCGCGGTCTCCACCGACACCACGCCAAAACCGGCTGCACGTGGTCCGGTTCTCAGTGAGACGCCTATGCAGTCCCTGACTACCGACGACACTTCCTTGGCGGTGTCTTTTGTAACTGAGACCGCAGGTACCTCGGCCCTTACTCAGACTACAAACACCGAAGCCACTGTGAGTGTTGAGCCTCCTAATGTGGACAGGTCCACTTCCACCCAGGGTGTCTTTAGGCCCTCATCTTCCTTTTCTGTTAAGGCCTTTACTAAGTCCAAATCAGCCATGCATCCCAAGAGGCCTGTTGTTCAGGGCCCATCCCCAGGCCCCATGCCTAAAAAGCAGATGCTTAAAATGGCTGAGAATTTAATTACTCTCATCAGGGGCCCCCTCCAGACAAGAGACCCAGAGTGGAGGAAGATTCTCCCTCTTCTGAACAGGGCTCCATTTTCTCAGAACATTCTGATGAAGAGGAACACTCGTACTCCCCTTTTGAAGATTCTGATGCAGAGCAGTCCATTCCTTCTGTATCTCCCCCAGAGGATTTTTCTTTTGGGGAAACCTTGCACACCTTGAGGGAACACTTCCATTGGGAAGGCCAAGACTTTTCTGATTCCAAGAAAAGGCTTAGGGAATTTTTTTTGTTACCTCAACACAGACCTCTGGCTATACCTCCTGTCTTGGACATACTTGATGATGTTTACTCAGAGGCTTGTCTCAATCCGGACTCCCTGCCTCCTGCCCCAGTCAAACCTGATAGGTACTACAGAGTTCCCAACTCTCACCAATTTCTTTTCAAAAGCCATAATGCTGACCCTGAAACCATTTCTCAAGGACCCAAGGGAATGAAGGCCTCTACAGCCAAGAATCCACTACCTTCTGAAAGAGAATCTAGATGTCCTTCAAGGATGCAACTGCAGTCCTGACACATGGGTTGTCCTGCCTCAAGCAGCCCTTCGGTCGGCCGGATTCCAAAGTCTGGGTCCGGCGTCGGCTGATGTTGCCCTTTCCCCGACATCAGAGCCCCTGGGTTATAAAAACGTCAGCTGACGCCATCTTCTTCAGTCTTTCTTGCCGCGTGGCACCCGAAACAGAAGCAGTTCGCAAGTGCCGGTCGACCAGCTCCTGTGTTTTCAGCTACTGAAGTCTTCAAGAAAGCTAAGTACCCCGTTGGGGACCTTTTCTTGCCTCAGCCGATGTCAGATAAAAGTGAAAAAGTTAATAATTGTTTAACTTGTGGGAAACAAATACCTCATAAGGATTTCCACTCTTACTGCTTACCCTGCCTAGGCCCACAACACAACGTCTCGGCCTGTGCAGCTTGTGCCTCTTTCAATAAACGCACTCTTAGGCGTCGGTCAGAGTTTGCACAGGATTATTTTGGGGAAGATTTCCGTTATATCATGCCGTCGGAGCTTCTGACAGCACATTTACCTAAAAAACGGAAGGATAAGGACCGACTCTCGTGGTCCGCGGTCTCGGCCGACACCACGCTTAGGCCTACCGCGAGTGTCTCGGTCTCTTCTGAGCCGGTTTCGCAACCGCTACAGACCAACGACACCGCTCCACCGGTTACTTCGGTACCGGAGGCCAGCTCTGTGCCGGTTCCTGTTCTCCCCTCTGAGACCGTAGCTCAGGATATTTCTGACACCATTTCAGTGGATAAGACTACTCCAGCACGTGGGGCTGCCAGGCCTCCAGTGTCTATGTCCATTAAGGCCTACACACGTGCTAAGGCTGCCAAACAGGCTAAGTCTCTTCCTCCAAGATCTGTTTCTCTGGGATCCACTTCTGGTTCTCAAATTTTAAGTTTAGCTGAGGACCTTATTTCTTTAATTAGGGGTTCACAGCCTCATCCAGATAGAGGCTCTCAGCCGCCTTCTGACAAGAGGCCTAGGGTTGAGCAGGTAGACTCCCAGTCCTCCGATGAGGCCTCAGGTGATTCTGCACATTCAGACTACCAGGAGGAGGCCTTCCTGGCCTATGAGGATTCTGATGCGGAGGAATCTATTCCCTCTGCTTCTCCTCCTGAGGAGTTTTCCTTTGGGGAAATGCTTCATTCCATGAGGGAACACTTCAAATGGCAAGGCCAAGAATACTCAGATTGTAGGAAAAGGTTAAGGGAATTTTTAAAGCTACCTCAGCATAAACCCTTAGCTATTCCTCCAGTTTTAAATGTTTTAGATGATGTGTACTTAGAATCTAGTGTTTCCCCTGACTCCCTCCCCCCTGCTCCTGTCAAGCCAGACAGGTACTACAGGGTCCCAGACACACATCAATTTCTGTACAAGGGCCCTACTGCTGACCCTGAAACTATTTCTCAGGGGCCTAAATGGGTTTCCTCTACTACTGCTAAGAACCCACTCCCTTCGGAAAGAGATTCTAGGGCTTTAGAAAGGTGGGGCAAGAAAGTATATACATCTTCCACCCTTTCTATGCGAGCATTAAATTGTCAATTTCATATGATTCAGTATCAGGAATACATGTTGGATGACTTGCAAAAGAAACTGGCTTCCCCTGAACCATTAGATAGAAAGGGGTTACAGGAATTGGTTCATAATACTCAGCAGGTTAGCAACCATTTCCTTCAGTGTGGATATGATGCATTGGAAGCTTCATGTAGAGCAGCAATGACAGATGCGGTCATACGCAGACATGCTTGGTTAAAGGAACAAACATTGCCAGACCATGTGAAAAATAAGCTTTTGGACGCACCACTAGAGAAACATAAGCTATTTGGTGCTACTGCACAAGAGGTTTTAAAGAAAATAGAGGAAAAGGCAAAATCAGTGCAAACAGTCAAAGATTTCCTCCAGGTACAGCCTCCAAGATTCAGCAGGAATTGGCCTTCTAAGCATTGGTCCTTTCCTGACACAGACAAATTTCAAAGAGGCAAAAACAGACGTGGCAGAGGTAGAGGGCAAACTTAAGGCTCCTACAGAGGACGTCAGTGGCAGCCTCCGAACCAGAGAGCTGGGGCAGGACCTTCCACTGCTCTGCCAGGACAATCTCAATGACTTGACTTTGACTCCGCCATCCAGGGCTCAATTAGAAGCACCTTTGGGCGGAAAATTATCTTTATTCTCACAAAACTGGCACAATATTACAAAGGACAAATGGATACTGGAGATAATAGACAAAGGATACAGATTCCATTTTCATACACTGCCAACAAGACATGGCAGGCCAAACCTGCCACCAAATCAAAGGGCAGAGGCACTCAAACAAATAACAAACCTACTTCAAATAAGAGCAATAGAAAAGGTTCCTTCTGCAGAACAAGGACAAGGATTTTATTCAAGACTGTTCCTTGTTCCAAGAAAAGAAAACCAATGGAGACCCATTCTGGATTTGTCCGCACTGAATACTTACCTTATTGTGCCAAAATTCAAAATGCTGACTTTACAGCAACTCCTTCCCATGCTGGGCAAGGGGTCTTGGCTGGTAACTCTGGACCTCAAGGAGGCATACCTGCATGTCCCAATCAGACAAAGTTGCAGAAGATACCTCAGATTTTTTGCAGGCTCAGAGCATTATCAATTCTCAGCATTGCCCTTTGGCTTATCTACTGCACCCAGAGTGTTGACGAAATGCCTGGCATCAGTAACTGCACATTGCAGACTTCAGGGGATACAAATATACCCTTACCTGGATGACTGCCTTATACAAGCGGACAGCCAACAAGCCTTGTTAAAAAACTTGGACTATGTCATTCACCTACTGCAGGCCTTGGGATACACAGTCAATATTCAGAAATCAAATCTCATACCATCCCAACAAATACCTTTCCTGGGTGCCACACTGGACACAAACACCCAGATGGCGTTTCTGACAAAAGAAAAACAAAAACAATTACCAGAATACTTCAGAAGATTGGCAACACACACCCAGATGACTGCAAGGAAAATCCTGCAGGCCCTGGGTTTCATGGCATCTTGCATTCTTCTGATTCCACATGCAAGGCTGCACATGAGGAAACTACAATGGTATCTAAAAAGTCTATGGTCTCAGCACAGCCACAGCCTGGAAACATTGATCCCACTCATTCCATGCCTTCAAAAGGAATTTCTGTGGTGGGCTCAAGCAAGCCAGATAAACAAAGGTCTGCCGTTCAGCAAGCCTCATACAAGTCAAACCATAACAACAGACGCCTCAGACCATGGATGGGGGGCGCACATGGAGGGCAGATGCATTCAAGGACAATGGACACAAAAAGAAAAGCACCTGCATATCAACCAAAAAGAAATGCTGGCAGTGATACATGCAATCAAGGCCTTCGAAAAGTTCATGAATCAGGGCCATCTACTAATAAAGACAGACAATATCACAGTTATGTGGTACATAAACAAGCAAAGAGGTACCCATTCCTACCCTCTTTGCAGACTGGCAATGAATCTCTGGGATTTTTCCCTACAATTGAAAATAGAGCTACAATCCCAGTTTGTACCAGGGAAGGACAATGTTCTGGCAGACAGCCTAAGCAGAAACATCATGGATCCACACGAATGGATGTTGCATCCATACATTTTCTTACAAATAGCTCAAGCATGGGGAAGGCCGGATATAGATCTTTTTGCCTCCCACTTCAATCACCATCTGAAAAAGTTTTGCACAAGGACATACCATCCTCAAGCATGGAAGGTGGACGCTCTCTCCTTCAGTTGGAACTCTCTAACACTATATGCCTTCCCACCTCTTCCTTTGATGACCAATGTGTTACTAAAGATCAAGACAGAGCAACCGAAAGTCATACTGATAGCTCCAGACTGGCCAAGACAACACTGGTACCCACTGCTACGGAGCTTGACACACACCAATCCGTGGCTCCTTCCTCAATGGCCACTTCTTCTGACACAGCACAATTACAGGACTCTACACCCCAGCTTGAAAACATTGAAGCTGACAGCTTGGAAGATTCCATGACTATTACTCAGGATACACTTTCCAAAAGGGTAAAAGATATCATCCTGGAGGCGCACAGACCTTCCACTAGAAAAACATATTCAGCAAAATGGAAGAGATTTCTTATCTGGAACAGCAAAAAGGGTCAAGACCCATCAGTGATGAGCATTCCACAGATCCTGGAATACTTGGCTGAAATGCTCCACAATGGCCTTTCATATTCATAGGTTCATAGGTTCATACTAGGCTATCTGCCCAAGGGCATTTATAAGCCTAGCCCATAGTTATGTGGCTTTCGCCACCCCTTTAGTTTGAATAAAAACTATGCCTATCATTTTTCTGTGCCTCTGTCAAGCAGTGACACTGAAGTAATCCCTGGAGTATATCTGCGATCTCCCATCCATTGGTAAAGATTCCTCTTGAACAAGGCCAGCGAGGTGCTCTGCCTCACATGTACCGGGATTTTGTACCACAGCATAGGGAGTCTCTGGGTGATGAATCTGTCCCTCCAACACATTCTATTTATAACCGTGTCAAGGTTTAAGTCTCCCGCCCTTGTGGTTCTGAGGGATCTAGATTTTTTGAGGTGAAGCATATTCATCAAATCTGGGTTTGACATGGCCTTATATGTCAGGCACAGGTCACCTCTGAGCAAGCGGTATGAGACTGAATAGAGCTGGAGTTCTTTCAGTCGGGCAGCATAAGACATATTTTTGAGACCCTTTATACTTTTGGTGAGGAACTTTTGGGGCCTTTCAAGCTGCAGCAGGTGTCTGGTCAGATACATTCCGAATGGGGCATTGTACTCAATCATAGGTCTAATGAGTGATGAGTACAGGGGGACGATGACCTCCCTTGATCTAGATGTGAATCCCTTCATGATCAGGTGGGCGATATAGAAGGTTTTCCTAACTACTTTAGCAACATGAGTGTCAAGCGAAGGCTACTGTCAACTTGGGTCCCCAGATCCCTGATGACTTTTTCTGTGCTCAGTGGATTGCCACCTATATGGTAGCTAGGGGTAACCCTGTTTTTCCCGAAGGGTATGACTATGCATTTTTTGGCATTTAACTTCAGGCCATGGCTCTGGCACCAGTTATCCGTTTCTGTGAGGCCCTTCTGGAGGATATCTGTGTCAGATGTGTTTCGACTATGGCCCAGTTTGCAGTCATCTGCAAACTTTGTCAGCCATAACCCTCCTGTGTTTGCTTGTACTTCAGAAAAGTAGATGCCGAACAAGAGTGGACCCAGGACTGAGCCCTGTGGGACACCACTTGTGACAGGCTTTGAGTCTGACATGGCTCCAGCAACTCTGACCCTGTGGGTTCTGTCACTTAGCCAGTTTGCAACCCATCTTGTGATGTATGGGTTTACATTCAAGCTGATGAGTTTTTCGATGATACCTGAGTGGGGTATTGTGTCAAGGCCTTTGCCAGGTCGAGGTAGGCTGTATGGACTGCCTTTCCCTCATCAATGGCCTTGGTGACTGTCTCGAAAAAGTCAACCAAGTTTAAGAGGCAGGATCTGCCTTTGACAAAGCCAAACTGGGTTGGATCCAAAGTCTGCAAGTTCCCTATGTCTTTATTTATGAGTTCCATTATGATCCTCTCCATGGCTTTGCAGATAAGGCTTGTCAAGCTAATGGGCGGTAATTTCCAGGGTCTGTGGAGGCACCGCCTTATGAAGTGGGACCACAGTCGCAGTGCGCCACTCCTTGGGTGCGTATCCTGAGGTGTGGCTAAGATTATACAGCTGTCCTAACTGTGGGTTTAATTCCTCGTTGAGTTCATGATTTACACAGCCGGGGTCACCATCCACTACCATGGATGCTGTGTTTTGCCTTAGTGAGGGCAGTTCTCACCTGGGCGTTGGAGATGTTTGGGGGGCTACAATCCTCTGGAATAGATATCTCTGCTTTTGGGGAGAAGTTTGCACTGAACCTGTCAGCCAGTATGTTAGCAATGTGTGTAGGTTCAGTAATTTTCACATCATTTTGAACTAATTCTGAGCATATCTGGGAGTTTCCTCCTAGGTTTCTAACATAGCTAAAGAAGGCCTTATGATTGTCTTTAGAGTCCTTGGCGATTTTACTCTCAAAATTTGCCTTGGATGATTTAATGAGAGCTCTTAGTTTTTTACTTATAATGATCAAAGGTGTCTTACCTTTCAAGGATTTTGCTCTATCTTGTAGTAGCTTCCTCCTTTTGTTGTAGAGCTTGTTTATGGCTGGGGTCCACCAGACTGGACGCTTGCCTTTGGTACAGAGAGTCTTAGTTTTGTTTGGGATTGCCTGATCCATGCAGTCCTGTAGGTGCTGGTAGAAGGCATTTGTAAGTGATTCAGCGGTTTGAGTAATGTTTACCACTGGCTCAGGGGCCTTAAAGGAGACCACACTAGTTTTTAGAAGTGTGAAATCGGCTTTTGAGAAGTTTTTCACTGTGGTCTTTTTGTTTCAGGTGGGCGGGATGAGGACCTCCAGCGAGATTAGTTTATGATCTGATCTCACCAGTGAGGGTATACTTCGAGTTGAACATTTTGATCCCATGTTCGTGATGATGAGATCAAGTATGTTTTCTCCTCTTGTGGGGATGGTGACTAGTTGTTCCATGGCATTTGAGTTTATGAACTCCAGGAATCTTTGGGTTAGAGTGTTCGGCTTGAGTAGTGTTCCCAGTCTATATTAGGGTAGTTGAAGTCACCTAGTATGATGGTGTTTGGAGATACATTTATCCCTCCAATGTTTTCAGGAAGGCCATGTGAGGTTCCTGAGTTTGAGAGGGTGGCCTGTAACATGCTACAAATTGCAGAGCAGTCTTGCCTATGGTTAATTGCACCTGGATGGTCTCCGATGCATCGTGCGTTGCCACCAACCTTGAGGTGTGGGTGTCCTTTATGAATATGGACACCCCTCCTTTCTTGGTGTTGTCCGGATTTTGGGGCGAACGCATGATATGAGGTGAAACCTGTTAGTGCTGGGGTGCTCTCAGGAGCCTTGAACCAGGTTTCTGTCACAGCACAGACATCGATGTTCTCCATATTGAGAAGGGCCTCGAGTGCATCTTGAGATTGAGACTTCTGGCATTGAGCAGCATTACCCTTAGTTTTTTTTCCTTTTTGGTGTTCTAGGGTGGTAGGTTTAGAATTTGAGCCTTGCCTAAAAAAGGCACTATGGGGTGGCAAGAGCCTTTGCCAATATCCGGAAGCCCAGGGTGACAGGTGCAAGCCGCCGCCGAAGCAGCGTGGCTTGTCCAGCATGTCATCCCAGGCAGACAGACATTGATTCCCTTTGAATGACACCAGAATTTAAGCCAATTATTAAAGCTGATCATCTTATCACTGTATTGTGGCATCATTCTAGGTGAAGGTAGGATACTGCTCAAGGTCAGGGTCATACCTGCCTGGGCTACATAATCAGAGAGCTCCTCGATGTCCCTTTTCATGTAGTCCAAGGAGGTTCGTTGACACCAGCGTGGACAATGACTGAGTCGCACTTGTACCTGCTGTTGAGAGACCTGAGTGCTTGCGTTATGTGGCGGATTCTAGCGCCCGACAGGCAGCTTACTGTGACCTTCTCCTTACTCAGTCTGGTGAGCGGGACGTCAGTGTGTCTGACTATGGAATCACCAATGACAAGTGTGTCTGGCATTTTGTTTGGCCTTAAGGGCTGTGACTGTTTGACACTCTGACTGTGTGGTCTATGTGTTGCATGTGTTGGGTCGTAAGGTGGTAGTTGTTTGGGTGTCTGTTTTGGTGGCCTCTGCTGTTTTGGTAAATTTTTGATCAGAGCCTCCGAGTATGTCTTTGTGTGAGTATGTGTATGATTTGAAGTTGTGATGGTACCATGTTTGACTGGGAATGTATTGTGTGTGGTTACCTTCTCCTCCTGTCTGGTCTTGCCAGTCCTATGTTGAGAGAGCTCAGCCTCCAGTTTGGCCGTATAGTTGCATCTCTCGCATGTATTTGTGTTTTGTGGGAGAAGGAGAGGATTGTCTGTGTACATGAGGCAATTGTAACATTGCCTCAATATTCCCAGGTTCACCAGTTGAGCTGGAGAGGACACTAGCAACTGATCCCTCGACATACTAGAAGTAGTAGATAAAGAGACTTTCAAAGGACTCCGGGGGAAGTGGGTTTTAGGCTTGTGGGGTACTATCTATAATAAGAGTGCTTTATCAAGGTGCAAGTACTGTAGGAGTATGTGCTAGGCTTTACAGACAGAGAATAGTCTACTTGGGAATCAAGTAGAGATGAACTTTTCAGTTATAGGATATGCTGGTTAGATCAGCAGAACAGCTCGAGGAAGGTAGTTCTAAGGGAAAATTTGAAGAGTGGAATTTAGATGGCCCGAATAGTTTAACCTTGTTTAACCGCTGCTGCTCTTGTGTGCAACAGTGGCAACTCCGCGCTTCAGCAATATCTGCCAAATATAACACTGATCCGCCTGTATTTTCTCACCCATTGCTAAGACAGTTTCTAAGAGGTATAAAGAACATCAACCCTCCAAGGAAACCACCAGTGCCTGCATGGGACCTCAACTTCATGCTGGAAAAATTAACTCTTCCTCCCTTTGAACCAGCAGCATCTTCAGAGTTGCAATTTCTGTCTTGGAAGACAGCCTTCCTTCTGGCAGTAACCTCAGCAAGAAGAGTCTCTGAGCTACAGGCCCTTATGGCAATACAACCATTTCTCATTTTTCACCAGGAGAGAGTTTCCTTGAGAACCAATCCATCATTCATGCCAAAGGTGGTATCCAGGGTGTTCCTGAATCAAGCTATTCACCTGCCTACCTTCTTTCCCAATCCTCAAAATAAAGGAGAGAGACTTCTGCACACCTTGGACATACACAGACAGTTGCGCTACTACTTGGACAGAACAAAGTCTTTCAGAAAATCTGACCAGCTTTTTGTAGCCTTTGTTGCTGGATTGCAGGGAAAAGCAATTTCCAAACAGACAATTTCTAAATGGATTGGAAATTGCATTCGATTCTGCTACTCTTTTCATGGAAAAACTGTGCCAGCTGACATCAGGCCACATTCCACCAGAGCTACAGCCACCTCCACAGCCTTTTTAAGAGGAGTGGCAACAAAGGACATTTTAGAAGCTGCTACATGGAGCTCCGTGCATACATTTTCCAAACATTACAACCTGCCTTTATACTCTAGGTCCAGAGCAGGATTTGCCTCTGCAGTCCTGCAGGGCATTTTAGCTACACCATCTTTGTCTTAGTGCCTACCACCCCCTGGTTGGCTATGGTATTCAACCCATATGTCAGGACTGCAGTTGCATCCTTGAAGGACATAGTACAGTTTTGTACCTACCATAAATGTAGATGTCCGATAGGTATGCAACTGCAGTCAGATTTTCCCTCCCACCTACCCCTCTGTGGTATACTTTTGGGTTTCTACCCCTCATTTTAGCTACCTGGGGTAATATTTTATGGTGTATTTGTTTTTATGCTGTTGTACTTGTCTGGAATTTTTTCTCTATTTTCCAAAATTTAGCCTTCCTTAGAGGGCACCTGGCATCTGGGGCAAGAAACACTGAAGAAGATGGCGTCGGCTGACGTTTTTATACCCCAGGTGCTCTGAAATCGGGGAAAGGGCGACATCAGCCGACGCCAGACCCAGACTTTAGAATCCGACCAACCGAAGGGCTGCCTGAGGCAGGACAACCCATATGTCAGGACTGCAGTTGCATACCTATTGGACATCTACATTTATGGTAGGTACAAAACTGTACTATCCTTAGAAAGGTGGGGAAAAAAGGTATACACCTCCACCACTCTAGCCATGAGGGCTTTAAATTGTCAGTTTCATATGCTTAAATATCAGCAGTTTCTGTTATCACAATTAAGAAATAAAATGTCTCAACCTGAACAACCAGATTTGAAGGAATTGCAGGATATGATGCATAGTGCAGAACAAGTGGGTAAACACACCTTACAATGTGGCTATGATGCCTTAGAGGCCTCAAGTAGAGCTGCTGTTACAGGATCAGTCATTCGTAGACATGCCTGGCTTAGGGAACAAAGCTTGCCTGATCATGTTAAAGCTAAACTACTAGATGCTCCTTTACAAAAGTATGTACTGTTTGGTACTAATGCTGAGGAGGTACTACGGAAAATGGAAGAAAAAGCTAAATCTATGCAAACTGTCAAGGCTTTTCTACAGGTGCAACCACCTCGTTTTAGCAGAAATTGGCCTTCTAAAAACTGGTCCTTTCCAGCCACAGACAAGCCCCAAAGAGGTACATACAGGCGCTCAAGGGGCAGAGGACAATCTCAAGGATCATATAGAGGCAGACAATGGCAAACTCCAGCACCAAGAGGTGGCGAAGACAGTGCACAACAATACAGAAAACAAGCCCAATGACTTCCTCCTTTTCATGCCAAGCAAGTCTCAGCTGGCAGCTCCCTTGGGAGGAAAGCTGGCATTATTTGCAAGAAATTGGCATACTATCACAACAGACAAATGGATCCTGGACATTATAAACAGAGGCTACAGATTTCATTTTCACACTCTTCCAAAAATGAGAGGCATGCCAAACCTGCCACACAATCAAAGGGCAGAGGCACAAATACAAATTTCAGAACTCATGGACATGAAAGCTATTCAAGAGGTACCTACTCACGAACAAGGTCAAGGTTTTTATTCCAGACTATTTCTGGTACCAAGGAAAGGAACCGACTGGAGACCCATTTTGGACTTATCCATCCTAAATACATTTCTACAAGTACCAAAATTCAAGATGCTCACATTACAGCAGCTTCTTCCCATGCTGGGCAAGGGGTTTTGGCTGGTAACATTGAACCTCAAGGAGGCATACCTGCATGTCCCAATCAGACAAAGCTGCAGAAGATACCTCAGATTTCTTGCAGGTTCAATCCACTATCAATTCTCTGCATTGCCCTTTGGCTTATCTACTGGGCCCGGAGTATTCACGAAATGCCTGGCATCAGTAATCGCCTACTGCAGACTTCAAGGGATACAAATTTACCCTTATTTGGATGACTGCCTGATCCAAGCGGACAGCAAGCACATACTTCTGGAACATCTGGCTTATGCAACACGATTACTGAATTCTCTGGGATACACAATCAACGAAGAGAAATCCAGGCTAACACCATCTCAGAAAATAACTTTCCTGGGTGCCAACTTGGACACAAACACCCAGATGGCCTACATTACGCCAGAAAAACAAGGGCAACTAACTCAGTACTTCAAAATACTAGCAAATTGTACCAGGCTTACTGCAAGGAAAATCCTGCAGGCTCTGGGCTTCATGGCATCTTGCATTCTTTTAATCCCATGTGCAAAGTTGCATATGAGAAAACTTCAATGGTACCTCAGAAACCTATGGTCTCAACACAGCCACAATTTGGAAACAATAATACCAATAATTCCATGTTTGCAAAAGGAATTTCTATGGTGGGCCCAGGCATGTCAAGCAAACACAGGTCTCCCATTCTGCAAGCCTCAAGCAAATCAAGTCATCACAACAGACGCCTCAGATTATGCCTGGGGGGCACACATGACAGGCAGGTGCATTCAGGGCAAATGGTCCCAAAAGGAAAAGCACCTTCACATCAATCAAAAAGAAATGCTAGCAGTGATAAATGCAATTACAGCATTCAAGGACCTCCTGCATCCAGGACAATTATTAATAAGAACAGACAACACCACAGTAATGTGGTACATAAACAAACAAGGAGGAACACATTCATACCCCCTGTGCAGACTAGCCATGACACTTTGGAACTTGGCTCTGGAATGGCAAATCAAACTTCAAGCACAGTACTTGCCAGGTTTGGAAAACACGCTGGCAGACAATCTAAGCAGAAATATGACAGATCCGCACAAATGGAAGTTGCATCCTCAGGTGTTTACAAAGATAATCCAAGCGTGGGGGAGGCCAGACATAGATCTCTTCGCCTCCCACAGGAATCACCAATTGGAAAAGTTTTGTTCAAGGACCTTTCATCCAAAGGCCTGGAGGGTGGACGCCCTTTCATTCAGTTGGACAGCATGGACAGTGTACGCTTTCCCACCTCTGCCTCTTCTGCCCAAGGTGCTGTTGAAAACAAGAGCAGACAGACCGAAGATGATACTGATTGCTCCAGACTGGCCAAGACAGCACTGGTACCCACTCCTGAGGAGCCTAACACATACTCCTCCCTGGCCTCTACCTCTAATGCGTCTTCTGCTGACTCAGCACAGCTACAAAACTCTTCACAGTCAACTGAAAACACTCAATCTCACTGCATGGAAAATTCCTTAACACCACAACAGATACTACTCACCAAAGAGGTGCAGGACGTCATTCTGGAGGCCAGAAGGCCATCTACTAGAAAGGCTTACTCCGCAAAATGGAAACGGTTTTGCTCTTGGAATGAGAAAAAAGGCCAGGACCCTAGAAAACTGAATTTGCCTCAGGTATTACAGTATCTAGCTGAGCTGCTGAACAGTGGACTTTCATTTTCCTCCATAAAAATCCATGCCTCAGCCATTTCTGCAGAATTCAACACGGATCCACCGTTATTCTCTCACCCACTTGTAAGACAGTTCCTCAGAGGGGCTAAGAATATAAGACCACCAAGGAAACAACCAGTGCCATCCTGGGATCTTAATTACATTCTGGAAAAATTAACATTGCCTCCCTTTGAACCAGCTGCCTCAGCAGATTTGCAATATTTGTCCTGGAAAACAGCTTTCCTTCTGGCCATTACCTCAGCTCGTAGGGTTTCGGAACTACAAGCCCTCATGGCTGTGCAGCCCTTTCTCATCTTCCATCAGGACAGGGTTTCCCTTCGAACCAACCCGTCATTTATGCCTAAAGTGGTATCCAGGGTAGCTTTAAATCAAGCCATACACTTACCTACCTTTTACCCCAATCCTTAAAACAAAGGGGAAAGGCTGCTACATTCCTTAGACATCCATACACAGCTACGTTATTATTTGGACAGAACAAAACCTTTCAGGAAATCAGAACAACTTTTTGTGTCCTATGGTGTAGGAGCTCAAGGGAAGCCTGTTACCAAACAGACAATTTCAAAATGGATAGGCCACTGCATACGATTTTGTTACTCCTATCATGGGAAATCTGTCCCTACAGGCATCAGATCCCACTCCACCAGGGCAACAGCTACCTCTACAGCCTTCCTCAGAGGAGTTCCTACCAAAGATATTTTGGAGGCAGCCACTTGGAGTTCTGTGCATACCTTCACAAAACACTACCACCTGCCTTTATATTCCAAAACTAGAGCAGGCTTTGCCACTGCTGTGTTGCAGGGCATTCTGGCTCATCCCAGTTCCACCTAGTGCCTACCACCCTGTGCGTAGCTTTGGGATTCCACCCATATGTGATTACTGCAGCTGTATGCACGATGAACATAGTACAGTTTTGTACCTACCATAAATGTAGATGTTCGAGTGCTAATACAGCTGCAGTACAGGTTTCCCTCCCTCCTTCCCCTCTTGGTAAAGGACTAGTGGCTAACACCTCCTCATACAACCTAATTTGGGTTATCCTACTATGGTGTATTTGCTTGCAACTACTGTTTTTTGATTACATTGCATTGCTTGAATATATATTTATATACATATATATATATATATATATATATATAATTTATGTATTGCCTTCCTTTCTGGGGACACCTGACATCTGGGGCAAGAAAGACTGAAGAATATGGCGTTGGCCGTATCTTATATACCCCTGTCGCACTGACGTCAGGAAAGAAGGGACAACAACCGACGCCGGACCTAGACTTTGGAATTCGGCTGACCGAGGGACCGCCTGACGGCAGAGAACCCATATGTGATTACTGCAGCTGTATTAGCACTCAAACATCTACATTTATGGTAGGTACAAAACTGTACTTTTCAGACTGTAGTACTTAGTAATAATTTATTTATTTATTGACATTTGATTACTGGGAAAGTCCAATGGGTAGAAGCCCATTTTCAGCAGAGACCCAGGGGGGAAAGCTCCAAATTATTACAAAACATTTTAAGAACAATAACTTTACAGTCTTCAAAACTAAAATAAAAACACCTGCAGTTTAAATAATTATAACAAATTAGACATAATATAAAACATTGGTTAAGAATAGATACAGGGTATATGACAATCATTTAATATTTAGAGAAACTTTAGACAGTTTGTAGAGAAATTAAAGCTAAGTTAGTATAATACAAACAGGAATTGCAGTATGAAATGAGGGAAAACAGACTTGTGGTATGTTTAGAGAGAAAGTCAGGGAAGAGAATTTGAAAGAAGTAAGGAAGTAAGTGAAGAAGGGAGTGTAAGGAGGTATAAGGAATGAAAAGGTACTTGTTCACATTTACGGATATAGTTTTCCTGTATTTGAGTAATACAGAATACTGTCTTGATTCAAGGATCACCTCCATGGTGACAGCCATTTCTGCCTCGAGTTGGCTGCTGTAGATTCCCTGATTTTACTAGGTTTAACAAGTGCTAATTGAGGAGACTTGGACTGCTAGGAATCCTTCCATTCAGCTTGTCTATGCAACTAAGTGAAAACTGTTCTCAGTTTAGTTGCAGTGAAGTCCTGTACCTACCTACACAGTCAGCCAGCAGGTGATCTTGACAGATGTCAGAACCCTGTGTTATCTGGGCCTCATTTATTCCACAGGCAAGATGCAGCCATTACAGGGCAGGATTGTGATCCAGCAGCAGCTGCTCAAGCAGATTCTTAAAGGAATAGTGTTGCAGTATAGCTTCATCTTCTCCAAGGACCCTCTCAAAATCTAAAATTATTTTTGTTCATGGTTTCCCCATGGCCATTTAATCCATATTCCCAGGAAGAGTGTAGATAAGGAGGGGATATAATTTAAATAGCCATAAGGATTCATTCAGACAGCCATCAGATTGGTTTGAGGGTGTTTACTTTATGTTGCCCTGTCTTCCCGCTCATGCACAGTTATGCAGCTGAAGGGAGCCATGCAATGGCCTGAGTGCACAGCTTGCCTTCACATCATAAGGAACATTTAAGAAACAGCCCCTGCCCCCACCCTTGAAGCATGGGAAGTGGTTTACTCCACCTCCCCCAGAGAGGCTGCACTCTGTTCTTCCCAAGTGCACACCTCAATCCCCTCTTACCTTGGGAAAGGTGGGCTGGCCTTGCTCTGCACTGCTGGGGCCACTAATCAAAACCAGCCACTTCCATCGCAGTCAGTTCTCAATCTTTCTGCACCATGGAGCAAGGCTGGTATCTAAACTTAGTGGCTGACAACCTTACTTGTCCACTTACTAAGCCTGTTGGAAGAACAGCACTTAATTTCACTTCTTATAAGATACTTTTCCTGGTGGCTGTCATTTTCAGGAGTGGAATATTGAAGTGTCAGACCCTTATTTATAGAGAACCATATCAGGTCTTCTACAAAAATAGGAATTGTCACGACAAACTTGCATTTACTTCTGAAGGTAGTTTTGCAGTATCTCTTACCCATTACATCAATCTCCTGGTGTTCTTTGCAATGATGGAAACCTGGAGAGGAAGGGTCCTTCACACCCTGGATGTGCACAGTCCACTCAGAGATTACTTGAATCAAGAGTGTGAATTAAGAAAGCTTTTCAAATTGTGCATTTCCACTGGACTAAAGAGAGAAGGGCTTCTGGTTGCCAAGACGTTTCCAAATGACATGCCGTCCACATTCTTCTATGCAGTTAGGTGACTGCTTGCTGGAAATTGCTGTGGTCAAAGCCTGCTTACAGTGTTTACTTAAGGACTGCACCCACACCAAGCACTATGGTTTTAAACATGACTCAGGAAGTCAATACTGCTTTTCTGAAATGTTTATGGCCTCTGCTTCCAGCATTTTCTGCCCTGGTGGCAATTGCTTAGGATTCAGCCCAACAAAAGACGTATCAATAGTTACCCTTGATGGATATGTCAGACATTTTTACTGTGTTAGTTCATGGAGCAGATAACTTAATGGACTAGGAATACCTTCATTTCTCGCTCTTCCACCTGCAGCAGCTGTTTGAGTTTTCAGTTAAGTCAGGTATGTTTTATGTTATTACTAGTTTAATATAGTGCTAAACTGGTGCTGTTGATTTTACAGGAAAATAATCTCTATGGGAACGGTTGAAACCTGTTTTGTTTGTACTGCAATGTGTGTATGTTATCTCTGAACTGATCTCCCAAAATGTGGCATGGTATGACTGCTGAAGATACACATCAACCAAGGACCGATTAAAGTGGGCGCTCACTATGTGGCATGCTGTGACTGCTGAAGATACACATCAACCAAGGACCGATTAAAGTGGGCGCTCACTTAGGTCATTTGATGATATAAGAATATAGTAAGAATATATCCGATGTCCATCTCAAAAATCACTGCTGCTCCCAGACACAAGTAACAGATAGACATCTTTACCTCTCAACTGTACAGATTTTCGCAGAATGTCCAGATTTTCGGCTCATATTTCTGGCCTGTTCTTCTTTTCTCTTGGCAAATCACTGGTATGATCTCAGGATTGAAGTCACTAAATAATGGCATACATTTGAGTTTCAGACTTCAAATCCTTCAGAAAATGTATATTAAAACAACTCATGTTACTTTAAAATATGTCCCTATTTGTACCCCGATTTTGTCAAGCTTTGTCCAGATTTTTTGCATTAAGAGGTTGAGAAGTAATGCCTCCATTTTTTCACATTTATTAAATCATCATATTTTAAATTTAAACATTGAGTACATATACGTAAAAGTAGCAGTTTCATTATATTCATGCAGTATACATGCTTTCTTTTTATCCATTTTTTGACTCCAACATTACATAACTATCTAATTTCCTACCTTTTACCTTAAAACCTCATGTGTTCCCTGAGTGTTATCTTGCATGTGTTGTTCTCAAAATTCCATTTTTGTCTAATTTCCATTATTTTATTTCCTTTGCAATATTCCATACTTCAGTTATAGTTTATCCCTCTAAATTTTAACAGCTCCTTTAAGTTAAAACTTTATATATGCCTGCCATTGTAAACGAAGCCAGCCCAAGAACCAGATGTTCTAGAAAAGCTTAATGTGAAAGTTCACACTCTTCAAGAGGGCTTAGCTGTTGCCAATCAGGTAGGCCAGAGCCTGAGTCTTGGGCATCTGCCTCCTAGGCGCAAATACTGGACATGTAACCAAAAGCTTTCAGACGCGTCCAATAACTATTTCAGATTACAATAAAAATGCACGGTAATTGATTAATGAGGCACTGGTGCCTTCCTATGTACCTGTTAACAATGAGAAATTTAAAGAATGGGTACTGAAAATTATTTGCGTTATTAGGGAAGATAGAAATGTCTTCAGAAGTTATACCTAGTGAGTTGGATAAAATGAAAATGTAGCTTAAAAACAGAGTAGAAATAAGAGAGAGAGTTAGCAAGTTAGGGGCTGACAAAGGTTAAAGTACTACAGGATAAGAGGAATCTCCTGGAACAGAAAGAGGTGTAAATGTAGAGTTCTAAAGCAAAAATAAGGGACTATTGGATAATATGCTTGTTCAGAAAGATAATTTTTTAAACTCCACAGCACAAAAGCTTTTAGCACAACTAATTAGGCAGTAGAAATTAGAAAAGGTTGTTGCTAAACTTAAAGAGCCTATAACAAAAAAAAGAGCCGGAGATCCCATAGAGGTTTTAGAGAAATTTAGTAAATGTTATGAAAACTTGTATAAAGCAGAAAAAGGTGGAAATCAAGAGCACAAATGGAAATATTTACAGAAGACTAAATTATGCCATGACTAGAGGTAGATGAAACTCCTGGACCTCAGGAAGTTGCACTGTAACTTCAAATGGGCGGAGCCTAAGCCTTTTGACAGAATCAAATTATGTCCTCACATTTCAAACAAATGTTCATATCTCTGGAACCATAGGGGTTATGAAAGAAGTATAAATGGCAAACAGTTTAGCACAAACTATTCTTATAGTGGTAATATTCTTTCGGTTCTAGGTCTTAAACTGAATATTATAAATCACCGTAAACAAATATTTTGTAAACTGCTTACAATATCCCAGCAACCACTCAAGTTACACACAAACTGCCAGCAGCATTTTATTCTAGCTGAGAACTTTTGTATGGGGCTAAGGAGTTCAGTCTGTTTTGATTGGTTGTTGAGATATTTAGAAAAATGTGAAAATTATATCTATATAAATTGTCATAAAAACAACAGTTAATATCTCTTTATCTGCATTAGACCGAGGTCAAATATTAATGCAGTTGTGTTTGCAATTGTGTAAGCTTTAAGATGAAATATTTTAAAACCTTGTGCATAACATGGTTTTTGGAATTATTGATGCAAATTTTAACAGGTAATATTTGACGCCTTGATGCATCAATAGGAGTTAACTGCAGATAAACCTGGAGGCATCACTTGAATGTAATGAGTTAAGTTGGAAGGAGATGAGAGAAAGATGGTGATGTCTACTCCTATCTTCAGGCAAGTTTCAAGGAACAGGTGGTGTTCCTGTGGGAAGTTAGGAGAGAAGAAAGTCCTGTTTCCTCTGTTATTTGCTTTATATTTAGAGCCAATGGCAAAGAAAATAAGAGATCCAGAAATGCAACAATGTAATTGGTATGGAAATCAAGCAAAGTCTGCTTTATCTGCAGATATTTTACACCTGATTAATCAAGAAAAGGACATCTCAGGGCTATTGGACACTTTGAGACAGTTTCAAGTCTTTTGGGGATATAAAATTAAGATAAAACAAAGGCTATAACAGTGAAGTTTGTACCCGCACATACACATTAGTTCAACAATACATATATTTATGGGGAGATGGGGTGAAGTATTTACAAAGCTGATGTACTTTTGTTTTTTTGTACTTGCTCTAACTATCGTAGTACTGTTTAACACCTCTGTGATACATTTATTGATTTTGTTGAATTTACCACTGCACTTGTTACTGTACTGCTCTTAAGTCAGTTTAACAGTATTCTGATGGTTCCTAACCTCCTCCGATACTGCAAAAGCTGTTTTGAGTTTGCCAATATCTCTTAAGTTTTGCAAAATGTTTCTGTATTTGTATAAGTTCTCCTTCATTTGCATATTTTCTGTATTTGTGAACATTTGTCGGGTTCATGAAGTTATTTCCAAGGATTTCTGATTCTGCAGGAGTTCTGTCTTTTGTTGTAAAGCATTTGTTACTGCATTTGAGCTCAAAAACAGTTCATTTTACATTGAGGGTTTTTTGCACTCTGGTGGGAGCAGAGGACTGATTCCAACCCACCTGAATCGGGAACTGCTGGTGTAAGGCTTATTGTGTATTTATATATTTGGCCCGAGGTCTTAATTTTGGAAAAATATTTCATCCTGCTAGTGTAAAAACCTTGCATTTGTGCATCAAGCAAATGCAGTTACTTGTATATAAGCAAACCTCTCCAGTTTAAGATCCTGTGTAGGAAACCCTCTCCATAGTCTCCCACTATTCATAGCTGCTCGAAGAGCTTCTAGTTTGTGCAGATTGCAGCACCACTGCAGGTCATCTAATAGTATACTACTGAACACACTCTCTTAGACCTTTAAGTGACTCTCCCCTACTCCTTCCAATCTACTAATGATCTGATATAATGGATAGGAGCTTCCCTGTCATCCCTCTTTCTGGCCTGCTGGATATGGGCATCCTGAGGCAGTGTAGTAACTACCTCATGTTCACTAACTGACAACCATTTAATTTTAGAACAGGCAAACACAGTGTGTGAGAAATGTAGATACACAATGTACATTGGAGGCAAAGCTCTCACATACACACATGTAAAATGCAAACCAGGTTGTCAGAGTTACACCCAAAACACTCACTACCAACACTAAATAGCAAACATATAGTCCCACATATGTGGAGGTACTCATTCGTAATCTACCCAAACCTCCAAGACCTCCTAAAAGAATCTTTCAGTGGCCCTGTGCACACTCAAAAAGACAGCACCTTACACAACATGTAACACTGAAAATCATACTACCCCACTTCCAAGCCTATAAGGCAACACACCAGATAGGCAAACATTCTAGTAATTGGGGATTCCACTGTAAAATCTACTGATGTCCCCATTACCCAGCTAAACAAGATCACAGTGAGCTGTCTGTCTGGAGCTAAGATCCTCCAGAGCACACATGCATTTAGGACTTTAAACCACAAGTACCAGTATGATACCTCACTGGACTATGTGAAGAGAGACATAATCATTGTCTCTGAATGTGTGTCCCAGGCAGGTATGAATCTAGCCTTGAGTAGTATCCTACCTTCACCAATGATGCCACAGTATCAGCAAAAAAGGATTGACTTTAACAATTGGCTTAGTTTCTGCTGTCACAACAAAGGAGATCCAGTATCTGTCAGCCTGGGGAGACATGATCGACAAACCACAATGCCTTACCAGAGATGGTTTGCACTTGTCAGCACATGGATTCTGGATACTGGCAAAAACTTTATCAGTCCTCATAGCACCTTTTTTAGGCAGTGCCAAGTTGTTAAACCCTCCAACATAACAAAAATCACTCATAACTACTTAAAGGTACTGCTGCTCAATGCTAGGAGTTTAAAATACACTTCCTGGAAGTAGTCCTCACCCTGGAGAATGCAGACATATATACAGTCATGGAAATATGGTTCAGAAATATAGAGAGCACCCTGGCTATGAAACGCTACAATGCCTGTCATAAAGGACAGCGTAGTGGTACACCAGTAGCATTGTTGCCTCACAGCAAGAGGTTCTCCAATTTGATTCTCAGTTGGAGTGCTTTTTGTGTGGAGTCTGCATGTCCTCCCTGCATTCTGTGGGTTTCCTCTGGCAGCTCTGGTTTCCTCCCACATTCCAAAGACATGCATCTGGAGCGTTTCTTCCTGGGCCTCCTCTGAAAATTGACTTTGTTCCAAGTTGGACTTTCCCAGTAAATAAATGATAACTAAAATAAATTTTGATCCCCCTCAGCTCAGAATAAAACAAAGGGAGGAGGTGTTTCATTGTTCATAAAGGAAAAGTACATGGCTGGACTGGTCCAACAACATGACTGGCTTGAGCTGTTCCATGCTCAACTAACCATAGGTGCTACCCCTATCATATCCTTGCTAGCTACAGGTACCCTAACATGAGTTTGGAAAACCACACCTCCTACCTAAACCTACTGGAATCTCTTTGCATTCAGCCTAACACCATACTTATGGGTGACTAAAACTTACATCTCCATAAGCTGGGAAACTTATACACCCCATAAGTCACTTGCTTAGAGGTTTTTGGATTTCATCAATGCAAACGCCCTGGAGCAGCTGCTAGAACTCACAAACATGATGGAATGCTGCTCCCTCCTGTGCATTAAATTCTCTCTGGTAAGATCTGTCCACAAAAAGATTTTGTTTAGTATTAAAACTAACCAAGAGCCCCCACTCATCAAACTCCAGACTTGTGAAGGACTTTGTTAAAGCCAATTACATCAAACTAAGTGACAGCTTATTAAACTTCTAAGCCCATCTGAACCAGGATGATTCTGAGGCCTACCTGAGTTGTACACAAAAGCACTGTACAACCAGATTCATAGCTACATAGAGGAGGAAGTACTTGTCCAAGTAAAATGTATGATTACTGGCAAAAATAAACCACCCTGGTGGACTCCTAGCACAAATACGCTATTCAACAAAAGGGGAAAAAATCCTCTCCAAAACCAGGAAGGAGCAGACAGAATAGGGCAAAAAGACACTCACTAGTCTAAACAGACAAATCAGAGAGCTGGTTAAATCTGCCAAAGCAAACTGCAAGACAAAGATAGCCTCCCAGGTGAAAGATAACCATAAGGATTTTTAATTATGTTTGTAACCTCAAGAGAAATGCTCAGAAATGTGCCAAGTTATACCCAGCCTGAAACTGTAGCAAACCTGCTGACTGACAAGTTTAGTTCAAACTTCTTCCCCCATCATCTCCTACCACACCCTGCAACCATCATTATGAGGGAGCAGATCCATCCTTGTGCTCGCTAAAGCCAAAAACACACCTTTCATGGGTCCCGACATTACAGGATGCTTCTTTAGTACATTAAAAAGGAATGTGTCAGAGCCACTGGAAACTCTTTTTTTAACCACATCCTCTGGAAGGGCTTTGTCGCAGAGAAATGGAGGACAGCAGCAGTTGCTCCTCTGCACAAGGGGGTCCCATCATCTGACCCAGGGAACTAGAGACTGATAAACTTAACCAGTCTTATCTGAGAGAATTATCGTGGACCTGATCAGTAATAACATAAGAACTCTCCAAACACTGGACCAGACCCAGTTTGGGTTTGTCAGAGGGAATTCTTGCCTAGTCACTCAGGTGGACTTTTTTGAGAAAGTTACCAGGGTCATGGATGAGGATAAAACGGTACACCTTTCAACACAATCCCCCATTTAGGGATCATAGCTAAACTTGCTGAGTTAGGCATAAACCCCTACATCATCAGATGGATAGTCAACTGACTCACTGACAGGACACACATTGCCAAGATAGGTGAATCCACTTCCAGTAAGAAACCTGCTACTAACAGTGTCCACCAGGGCTTAGAGTTGGGAACCGTCCTGTTTGATATATACTTCTGTTAAGTAAATGGCAATGTTGGGGGCCTCTTGTGCACCAAGTTTGCTGACGATTGTAAGCTGGGAAGAATTATTGAATCCCCAAACAATGTTGACATCATGCAAACTGGCCTAAAAATAACAAACGACTGGTGCCAAAACCATGGTCTGAGACTAAATGCTAAAAAATGTGTAATCATATCCTTTGGTAAATCAAATATCCCTGTGTATTATAATATTGATAACACATCCCTAAAAGTAGACCCAGTGTTGAGGGACCTAGGAACACAGATGGATAGTAAGGAAGCACAAAAGTAGAAGGGAGTTCAAAATAGACCACAAAGCAGGTATTTCCAAACCCAGGTTTATTGAATCCAAACCGATTAAGCGCTTTCGTCAGCAAGTCTGACTTCATCAGAATGATGACCATAAAAAACACAAACCATATATACCCTCCTCCAGCACAAGTAATATGACATCATATCCTTAAAATCTAATACATCACATTCTGAATGCATAAAAACATAAAAAAACTTTAGAAATATTGTTGTTAAAAAACCTGGATACTGTAAAATATACCCATAACAAACCTAAGACAAGTAACACATAGTATAAATCACAAAATGTGACAAAAAATGATTCCATATCTGAACTACATATAAAACATAGATCTGAGCTTCAACAAGGGCATAATACTAATACGGTCATTAAGGCCAGGGTATGAGCCAGCATTAAGTTTGATTTGCCATTTTAATTCCTAGAACTCTAAATAATCATCGAATGGCCCACCCCAAGGGTACCTGAGAAATCTTCGAACGCTCAAAATTTTGAACATTACATGTCGAGACCAAACATTCGAAATTTTGAATGTTTGAAGATAGACTTTCAATGGCACCATACAGTGCAGATAGGGAGAATTTCCCTTTTCTGCACTGAAATGTGGTCTCAGATTTGGTATATTTAAGTAGGAGGGGTGTGGGGGGATGCAGGGGGGCTTCCCCCCCCCCGCCTATGCTGTTAATGTTTTTTTCTTTTTTTTACTTTTTTATTTGATGCTCGAACATCCAGATGTCGAACATTTGGTCTCAACCATGTAATGTTCGACATTTTGGATGTTCGAACAATTAACATAGACCCCACCCCGAGGCCCTAAATCAGCGTGCTCAATGGCAAAAAAAAAAAATGAGTGGTATGTTTTTCCACATGATTGTATAGGGTATTCTTTTTGTTTTTACACTTAATGTCATAACAGTGCTCGTATACCCTTTGTTTAAATGTCCTTTTTGTTTTGCCCACATAAAATCCATCACACAACCTGCACTTAGCTATGTACACTACTCTTTTTGAAAAACAAAAATATTTCTTAATGGGATATATAAACCCATAGTCCTTGATCATTGTCCACACCTGCCACATTTAAAGCTACCACCTTTTGTATTTTAATGGGGTATATAAACCCATAGTCCTTGATCATTGTCCACACCTGCCACATTTAAAGCTACCACCTTTTGTATTTCCTTTCCTAGGCCTTTCCAACAGAGTTTTAAAACTGGAATCTTTTTTGTAAACAATAATTGGTTTCTCCCCAATCTTAGAAACTTCTTGATCAAACATCAAAACTGACCAAAATTTTTCCAGTATATTTTTGATGATATAAAAATTAAGAGAAAAAGGCAAAACACAAGCTCTAGCAAAACTATTGTTCATTATTTTGTCACTTGAATGAGTGCTATTAGTCCCACCATTATAGAATAAAATTTTGGCAATGGCACCCGTTTGTCTTTTGATTTTAACCTCATTTGCAGTAGCTTTGACAAAACCCAAAGGGTAACCTCTTTTTGTGAACATATTATTCAACTTTTTGCATTCAGCTTGAAAATCAAGTTCATCTGACACCATTCTAGCAATTCTGATGAATTGCCCCTTCACCAGTGCCTTTTTCTGGTGAATTGGGTGCCAACTGTCAAAATGTAGAAGTGTGTTGGAATAGGTGGGTTTTTGATATAGTTTAGAAACAGATGTTTTTTTCTCATAGTCTTTGACAGTAGTCATGTCAAGGAAATTTAATTTGTCCTTATCAGTATTTAAAGTCTTCTTCTTTCAGCTTTTCCCAGTTAGGGGTCGCCACAGCGGATCACCTATCCACTCATGATTGGCAGTGGAGTTTTACAGGGTCTAGTTGCCAGCCCAGCACCCAACCTTCCACAGAAGGCACACACACGCACACACAGTCATGCCTAGGGCCAATTTAGAGTGTCCAATCCACCTACAGCATGTCTTTGGGATATGGGAGGAAACCGAAGCACCCAGAGGAAACCCACATGACCACAGGGAGGACATGCAGACTCCACAAAGAAGGCACCCCAGCCGAGGATCGAACTGGAGAACCTCTTGCTGTGAGGCGACAACGCTAACCACTCTACCACCGCAGCCGCCCTCTTATCAGTATTTAAAGTAAACTTAAGAAAATCAGTAGTGTTGTTTTGATATACTGATGGAATTCCCCTAGATGTTATTCATGCTTCACTGTTGCAATTCTGCATTCCTTGGACGTACACAGACAGCTATGATTCTATTTGTGCAGGACTAAAGCTTTAAGAGAAACTGAGCAATTACTAGTGACATATGCTGCAGGATCAGAAGGAAAGGCTATTTTAAAGCAGACACTTTCAAAGTGGATAAGCCACTGCATCCGTTTCTGCTACTTATGCCATGGTAAACCTGTGCCCAAGGGCATTAGGTCTCATTCCACCAGAGCTGCAGCTACTTCAGCAGCCTTTCTCAGAGGAGTACCAACCAAACACATTCTAGAGGCTGCTACTTGGGAGTTCTGTTGACACCTTTACAAAGCATTATCATTTGCCTCTCTACTCTAAGTCCAGGGCAGGCTTTGCCACTGCAGTTCTGCAGGGCCTTATAGCCGTGCCTAATGCTGTTTAGCTCCAGCCTCCCAACCATAGCTTTGAGATTCTACCCAAATTTAATGACTTCATCAGTGAAACACGAAGAACATAGTACAGTTGTGTACACTTACCATAAATGTAGATGTTCGAGTGTATTCACTGTTGCAGTCCAGGTTACCCTCCCGCCATCCCCCCAGTCATTCTGGAGTTTATCTTTCCTTCTCTATCGTCTACAACCTATGTGGTGTATTTGCTTGTAGATGAAGGTAAAGTTTATATTAATGCATGTATATATATATATATATATATATATATATATATATATATATATAAAATAAACGATTAACCCAACAGCAAAGTGCAGCATAAAAAACAGTCTTCTGTTTTCTGACGAAATTCAGCTTGTAATAAATCCAAGGAACCACTTAACGATAGTCTGCTTTAATGTAGACAACAGTAAAAACACACAAAAAAGACAACGTAAGCGCTTTCACGGATCCTCCCGCTTCATCAGACTATCGTTAAGTGGTTCCTTGGATTTATTACAAGCTGAATTTCGTCAGAAAACAGAAGACTGTTTTTTATGCTGCACTTTGCTGTTGGGTTAATCGTTTATTTTTTAATTTGGTTCGTTT
Organism: Protopterus annectens; assembly: GCF_019279795.1. Taxonomy (NCBI): domain Eukaryota; kingdom Metazoa; phylum Chordata; order Ceratodontiformes; family Protopteridae; genus Protopterus; species Protopterus annectens. Next base: position 1,108,620,120 of record NC_056748.1, read on the forward strand.
GTGTGGTGAGATATATATATATATATATATATATATATATTTTTGCTACCTTTTGGGGGGCACCTGACATCTAAGGCAAGAAAAACTAAATAAAATGGTGTCAGCTGCATGATTTTATACCCCTGACGACCTGACGTCATAGAAGAGGAGACAGCAACTGATGCAGGACCCAAGACTTTGGAATTCAGGCCGACTGAGGGCAACCTGCCAGCAGATTACCCAAATGTAATGACTGCAACAGTGAATACACTGTAACATCTACATTTATGGTAAGTGTAAAAAACTACTTTTTTCCACACCACCCTTCCATAAAAGAACTGTATCATTCAGTTAGCGGCCATAGAGAGCCCAAAGGTCCCTATAGCAGGAGTTTATAATGTACTCCTCCTCCCAGTATGCCAGTACCAAATTGGAAAAACTGTGGCACAACAGGCTCCCATGGCCACTCTCTGAATTTGTCTGAAAAGATGTCCATCATAACTCAGAAAGTTGTTCTGTAATATCAGTTCCATACAAGTCTTAAGAGTATGGTTAGTATTAAACCCTAATTCAGTGTGCCTACTCAGATATTCATAGAACCAATCCAGCCCCTCCTCATGTGTATTACTGAGAATAGGTCTTTTATATCTAGAGTGGCCATAATCAGACCATCATCATACATGTCCAGTTGTATCTTACTTAAAAAATCCCAGGAATCCTTTATAATCCAAGACCTCTTTTCCACTATGCCCTTAAGTTAAAAATCAATGTATCTAGCTAGGCAGTATGTTTTCGAAGCCTTGGCATCCACTATGGGACGAAGAGGAGGGCTGGCAATGGACTTGTGTATCTTTGGGATGCCGAAGATAGTGGGTGTTCTGGAGTTCTTGAAATCCAAAAATTCATGGACGTCAAGACTAATCTGCCCATTAAGCAACAATTCTTCTACAGTAAGGTCGATATCCCTGTAGGCTAAATTCATTTCATTAACTGAAACTTCACAGTAGGTGTTACTATACAATAATTCAAGCATTTTGCTGTTGTAATCTGTAATGTTCATTATGACAAGCCCACCTTCTTTATCAGGTTTGTAAAAACAGAACACCACAGCCACCGTGCCCAAATAAATCCAAGTCCAAGGGAAGAGCTGACAATAAGCTTAGTGTAGAAAGTTTATTTCATAACGCAAACAGCACCACATTTTCGTCTTCAACTTTATCAAAACAACATGTACTATAAAAAACACTTGTGCTTTATACTTTCCTTATCCATTACAAATTCAAAGCAACCAATCAAAATCTACAATCATGTTAGTTGCTTAAAAACCTTGTTTTAAATACATTGTTGTAAAAGTAGAACATAAACTTGAACATTTGCTAATTAATTAAATCTATAAAACCTTACAACCTATAAAATGTTTAAAATGTGTACATTTCAGTTAAAATATTGTTAAAAGATAAAAAAAACATGTTAAAATGATGTTTCATGTTTATACATTAAATTTAATTCATTTTGTGATTCAAGCGCCATCTAGTGGCTTTCCTAAATAACTACACTTACTATAATTTTGTGTTACAACACTCTAAACTGTATGCCAAACTAAGAATAAGTCGTGTTGCCTAGTTGTTTTTACATAATTAAAATGTGATCTTAAAACATTGGAAAAATAATGTTTAAAGTTTAGCAGCTCTAAGTTTTAAAACAGGGGCTAGGGAAACCATGTCATTGAGCCCTTTGTTTCTACCTGCATCTAAAACAACTTGCCAAAACAATTCACAGTACTCAATAAGGGTCTCCCACATACCACCCCTAGGGTTTGTCGGAACCACTTCTATAACAAAAAATTGGTATCCAGAGGTTCTTGGATTTATTTGGGCTCGGTGGCTGTGGTGTTCTGTTTTTACAAGTTTGAATTTTGCCACTTGCTGCTTTTTCTCGATTACTGGTGTGTATGGAGCTTCCACTGAGTGCAGATAATGTACCAAGAGGATCAGAGACTGGAGAGCTTCGTAAACTGATTGGGCAGTTAACGCAACTAGTGGAGTTGCTAACGCCCATCAGTTTAACTATGGCAAAGACAGTTTCATCAAGTTTTCTTCCTGGGAACCAGGAAGTTGTAAACCCTAACGATGCGAGGGAAACAAATGCTGTTTCCAATGTAAAACCTGTGGATTTACAAGACGAAGAAGTTGAAAATGCAAACGCAAGTCTAGATGGCTTTCCTAATATTTTACTGAACTGTTCCAACGAAGGAAATGGGGCAACGAACAAAACGAGGAGTCAGAGAAACCAGACCAGACGAGACCAGACGCAAAGGCTGCCAACCAGTGGGTCCACATTTAACAAGACCAATACAGGTACCCAAAAGCTGGTTAAAGACATTTTAAATGTGAAATATGATTTTAGTCATCAGCAAGAGAAAGTTATAAGCAATGTGGATTACAGTACTATGTTGAGTGATTTAGACTTTTTTTTGTTCAAATATAAGACCTTAGATATGGACAACTCATACCTCAAGCACTGTCTCCTCTTAAACATTGTTCCAAAAGGATTACGGGTATGCAAATATCCGAACAATGTTTTTGAGGGGACTGAGTTTCACAGAGAGTTAACAACTATTTTTGACAGATGTGGTTTTGACATCATGAAAGCCATTATCAAAAATAATGAAATGTTAATGGAAAAGTTGTTTCAGGATATCGGCAATATTAATAAAGCAATATTAGGTGATTTAATGTACACAGTAGAAACAGAGAGGCTTAAATATCACAATTTACTCAAAGAGGTTGAATTTAGATGTAAAGAAGTACAAGATAGAAAAATAAGAAAAATTAGGAGGGATACAGAAGAATACAAAAACAAAACACATTACCCCAAGCCTAAAACCCCACCCAGAATGGGTTATGGTAACTGGGTTAGAGAACATACTGGCGAACAGGAATGGATAGAGGAGGATGACACTGAACAGGTTAATGATGACAATGTCCCCCCCCCCTAAGGAGGTCCGAAAGGTTAATGAACCAGGAGAGGGTTGTATACAATCCAAAAAACTACCGGGGCAGGGGGTGGAGGCCATTACGGCAAAGGAATCAGGACTGGCAGTAACTGACACAGTTACCAGGGTCATGTCCACCTGGACCTACAATGATTTTAACATATTTAACTACTCTAATGCTAAAATTGATAGGACTTGGTTCGACCTGTTTTCTAAAGGATTCACTTTTATTCCCAAGCAGAAAACCGACATCTTTAGGTTGCTGGGTGATATCAAGTTATTTATAAGGAAAAAGAATTTGGAGTTATTTTTCAAGGGAAATATAGAGAATCCTGATTTACTCAATTTAAGACGCAGAAGTACTTTCAACCCGCCCACACACCCCCAACTAAGAAACTTTGAACTCAAGGTAGAAAAAGAAATCAGAACCCTGGTTGCAGGCAAATACATACACTCCAATTTAACCTCAGCAGAAATGGCTACACTAAAGGACATCACCAACAACCACAGTCTGAGAGTGATGAAACCAGACAAAGGTGGAAGAGCAGTAGTTATGGACTCCATTACATATGAAGGCAAAATGATGAACCTCTTAATGATACAGATAAATACTCTAGGGTTTCTATCAACGAAATCAATATTGCTTACAGAAAAATTCATACAACTCTATATGGTATGTTAATGGATGGATCTATCGACAGTGACACATATAGGTACCTTAATGTGGAGAAACATAAAATACCTTGTATCTTCGGTATTCCTAAGGTACACAAAGATAGTGTAGATCCACCCTTAAGACCTATTGTTTTGGCTGAAGGTTCTATGACTGCACCCCTAGCCAAATTTGTAGACCAAAAAGTCAAAATTGTTTTGGAAGGTAAGAATCACATCCTTAAGGACTCCTGGGACTTTTTGAGGAAATTGCAACCCTCAATTTACTCTAATGGCTTGGCTTTTGGTACCATGGACGTCGTAGACCTGTTTGGATGCATTCCACATGATGATGGTTTAAACTGGTTTGAAGAAATGTTAGTAGACAGTCACAAGTTTGAACAGAATGACTTCAGGAATATACTCACCCTGATGGAAATTGTACTGAAGAACAATTTCCTATACTTTCAGGGTGAGTATTTCAAACAAGAAAAAGGTGTGGCTATGGGGGCACACTGTGCCCCGAGCTACGCCAACATCATCATGGCCTACTGGGAACAAAAATTTCTTCTTGACTCTTCTTTCAGTCACCAGTGGGCTATATACACTAGATTCCTGGACGATTTATGTTTTCTCTGGTTAGGAGACTACAACAGTTTTTGTCAGTTTTTCAACTATGTCAATACCACTACAAGTTTTTTGAAGTTCACACAGTATTTTGATCAAGACAATTTAAAATACCTAGATGTTTGTATTGGCAAGGTGGAAGGTGCTTTTACATCAAGGATTTACAGAAAGGATACATTTTGTAATTCTTACCTGCACTACACTAGTTGTCATCCTCCTCATCAAAAGAAAAGCATAGTGAAGGGACAGCTTGTGCGTGTCAGCAGGATGACCTCAGATGACAGTACTTTTTTGGAGGTGGTCAACTACCTCAGAGGTTTGTTCAAAAACAGAGGTTATCCATTGGAGTTATTCAACCATATTTTTGAGGAAGTCAACCTTAAAAGGAAAAGTACCTTTGCACCAATAATAGGTAAAACTGTAACGCTGCCACCAGAATCAACAGATAATGAGACTGGTAAAAATTATGGGGCTGGTCTAATTACTACTTTTGATGGACTCTCAACAAGTATTAGAAAACTTTTTACTAAAGAACGGGAAAATTTTTCCGCTGTATCTGACCTAGATTACATCTTTGACAAAGAACTCACTTTTACCTATAGAAAAGGTAAAACTATTAAGAACATGTTAGATCACGGTTCCAAAGACAGGAACACTAAACCAAAGAAAGGGGTATTCAAATGTGGTAGATGCAGTTATTGTAAGTATTTAAACTGTGGAGACAGTTTCTACTTGAAAGCTAGGGACACAAAGCTTTACTTGAGCACCTTTGTGGATTGCGACACCAAAGGAATAATTTATATTGCCACCTTCAAAAAATGTGAGGCATTTTATATAGGGAAAAGCGAACGAAAACTGAAGCAGAGAATTTATGAGCATGTCTATGACATCAGAGTACACAATGAAAAAAATGCATTGTGTAAGCATGCCTTGAAATGTGGAACCTCTGGATACCTATTTTTTGTTTTAGAAGTAGTTCCGACAAACCCTAGGGGTGGTATGTGGGAGACCCTTATTGAGTACCGTGAATTGTTTTGGCAAGTTGTTTTAGATGCAGGTAGAAACAAAGGGCTCAATGACATGGTTTCCTTAGCCCCTGTTTTAAAACTTAGAGCTGCTAAACTTTAAACATTATTTTTCCAATGTTTTAAGATCACATTTTAATTATGTAAAAACAACTAGGCAACATGACTTATTCTTAGTTTGGCATACAGTTTAGAGTGTTGTAACACAAAATTATAGTAAGTGTAGTTATTTAGAAAAGCCACTAGATGGCGCTTGAATCACAAAATGAATTAAATTTAATGTATAAACATGAAACATCATTTTAACATGTTTTTTTATCTTTTAACAATAATTTTAACTGAAATGTACACATTTTAAACATTTTATAGGTTGTAAGGGTTTATAGATTTAATTAATTAGCAAATGTTCAAGTTTATGTTCTTCTTTTACAACAATGTATTTAAAACAAGGTTTTTAAGCAACTAACATGATTGTAGATTTTGATTGGTTGCTTTGAATTTGTAATGGATAAGGAAAGTATAAAGCACAAGTGTTTTTTATAGTACATGTTGTTTTGATAAAGTTGAAGACGAAAATGTGGTGCTGTTTGCGTTATGAAATAAACTTTCTACACTAAGCTTATTGTCAGCTCTTCCCTTGGACTTGGATTTATTTGGGCTCGGTAGCTGTGGTGTTTTGTTTTTACAAGTTTGAATTTTGCCACTTGCTGCTTTTTCTCGATTCTTTATCAGGTTTCATGAGCCTGATATTACAAATGATGTCCTGTACCAGACACCACTCTCTCACATCTAGGGGTGTTGGTATAATCCATAATGTTCATTATGACAAGCCCACCTCCTTTATCAGGTTTCATGAGCCTGATATTACAAAGGATGTCCTGTAACAGACACCACTCTGTCTCATCTAGGGTGTTGGTAAAGCCCTTCTGATTATTTTTTAGTAATTCTCTAATGTCATTTTCATAGAGTGTTTCAAAAATTGACACTAAAGGATGGGTGGGTGGAATAAAAGTGCTGGGCCTGTGCAAACAGTTAAGGCCATCAATAGATGTTGTGTTACCAAAATGCATACCTAAATTTAATTTCCTGATGCACATTTTAAAATTCAAAATACTGTCAACAATATTAGCATATCTGCCAGGAACAAAATTCAGGCCTTTAGAGAACAGGTTAGCCCACTCAACATCAATATGTACTTGGCTGTGATTATAAGTAGTGAAATCAGCATCAACATTCTGAATAATGGTTACAACCTGGTCAATAGATTCAATTATCTCCAGTAAGCTCCCCTCCATTGTTGGTAATGATTGCTGTAAGAACCAGTTCTCACCCCCCCGGTTCCTGATCCTCTTGGACCTCCTCAGTGGAGGGGGATCTAAAGGGACATCCCTGTTTTAAATAATCATTAACTTCAATGTTCTCATTAACATCCTCATTACAGGCTAGCTGTTGTTCACTGTCAACTGACTCACTGACTGGACACACATTGCCCAGATAGGTGAATCCACTTCCGATAAGAAACCTACTGCTAAGCATGTCCACCAGGGCTTAGAGTTGGGAACCGTCCTGTTTGATATATACTTCTGTTAAGTAAATGCAATGTTGGGGACGTCTGAAGCACCAAGTTTGCTGATGATTGTAAGCTGGGAGGAATCATTGAATCCCCAAACAATGTTGACATCCTACAAACAGGCCTAAAAATGACAAATGACTGGTGCCAAAACCATAGTCTGAGACTAAATGCTAAAAAATGTGTAATCATAACCTTTGGTAAATCAAACATCCCTGTGTATTATAATATTGATAGCACATCCCTAAAAGTAGACCCAGTGTTGAGGGACCTAGGAACACAGATGTATAGTAAACTAAACTAAACTTTGACTACCAGGTAGCTACAGTAGTGAGGAATCCTTCTGTATGGTTTAACTTATAAGTAAAGGCATGGCATCAAGATCAAAGGAAGTCATAGTGCCATTGTACTGTGCCCATCCGGACCATAATAGAGTACAATGCTCCCTTCTGCATGTACCTAACCAGGCACTTAAACCAGCTGGAGTGGCCCCAGAGGTTTCTCACTAAAAAAATACAAAGTATAAGACACACGTCATATGCAGACTGACCAAAGGCCTCTTTCTCTTTACTCCATCTCATATCGTTTATTGAGAGGGAACTTATGACTTATCTGCAAGACATTCTTTGATCCAACTCTGATGAAGATGTTACATATTCGCAAGAAAAAGTATACTAGGGTTATGCTTTCCATGGACCTGTAACCTATTTGTGACTAACAGAACTTGCTGGAGACAGAGTCGTATCCCAAAGGCTACCTGATCTATGGAATAAACTTCTCATCTTTGTGAAATGAAGCTTGTCCATTACTCTGTTAAAAAGGAATTTGGATAAATGGATGAGGAACTGTAAATTCACTCCTGGGCTACTGCCCATGTCCCTTATGGACAGAAGCAGTCTATATAATGACTCGGGGCTTCAACACTCAAAAGACTCAACTACCCTGATACTACCCCATCCTATATCTGGAGAATTAAGATATAATATTGTCATAGCCTGGGAATTATTGGCTAGGCTCCTAAAGGCTCTTATGCCATTAACCTAGTAATCGCCTGTGAACCTAAACAAAAGATAAAAACTGAGAAAATTAAAGCTCTTTATGGATATGGAGTGTAAAAGAGAGGCAGTGAAAGCATATCTAGTCCCTTAAATTGTATATAGGGGTCAGGCATATTCTTATTAACCAGAGAATAAGTTGTGGACAGTGAGTTGAGGGATAGGAGAATCGTAAATGGAATTCCGGCTTTGGTGGGGGGTTTAGTCAAATTTAGAACAGAAGCTGCTGTCAAAAAAGGCATTATTAGAAGAATTTGTAAAATATTGCAGGATAACTATAAAAATCAATTAGGTGGTTAGAAAAGATTGGGAAGAGAGACTAGAAAAGCAGCTTATACGGGAACAAGTATGGCTCTTGTGTATGCAAAAAGAACCCAAAAGGTTTAGGATTTTTGCTTGGAAATGTTTGAATAGGTACTTTGATTCCCCAAGCAGACTTCATAGAATTTTTTCTCAGGTAGATGGCAAATGTTGGATGTGTGATGGGGAAGACAGAGGTAACTCGGAGCATGCTTTGGGAGTGTAATGCATTGGCAGCTTTTAAAAATCCATGTAGACTACTCTGTCAGAAGTGTTGATGTTGAACAAGAAAATGGATGTAATTAAGGATATATATTTTTTGTTTTGAGCTGGGACACAGAATCTGAATTGTCTAGATATAGTAAGGCCTTATTAAGTTTAATTCTTTTGGCTGACAAAAAAGCAATTACTAGAAAATTGAAATTAAAGTCTAAACTAACTGCATTTGAAGTTTTGAATATAGTAAAAGAGACACAAGAACCAGAAGAGGGATCTTTAGAAAATGGAAGGAGCAAATTACATAGAAATAAATGGAATTTGTAAGAACAATACATGCAGCATAATGATCTGGAGGAGGAATGAGGTTTACAGTAAGGTAGGAATTCGGCAATTTATATAATGTTGGACTGACGATAATTACAAAGAAAGAAAAATGTGTGATGTATGTAAATGAAAAAAGGTTGATATGGTTTTCTTATCTGTTAATGTATGCTTGTTTACGTCTTAAGTGATATTTTAATAAAAGTGTTAATGTACGTGTAACCCTTCCAAAATCCTGACCACTCCCTAAGTTATACAATACTGTAAATATGCCAGCTGTTCTAATTGAATCAGGCCTTTGACAGAAGTTTGGTGGGTAAGTTTCCACTGTTCAAGGGGATTAGCTTTTGCCAGACAGGTAGGCCATATGTTTGAAGCTTGGGGGTCACCCTTATGGACTGTGGCCCTAATAGTCTTTGATTGTAAGAGAATTTGAAAAACTATCATTTGATGACTTAACAGAGAATGAAACCCCAGTAATGCATCCCTCCATGTTGAGCATCATTCCTTTTCTTCAGTACATCCTTCCAGAAACTTCAGACTGAGAAATGGTGGGAGAAGACTTGGCTTATTCTTCTCAGATTTCCTAACTGATGCATTATGAAATGGATAACAAGGAAACAATTTCTTTGGGCTCAAATACCCCTTCCCTAGAAATTTCCTTTGAGACTTCCTCCTTATGCTGGAGCACTTTAAAATGGACTGCAGAGAGTTGTCTTAAGTCCAAGAAACATTACCTGGACATGTGGGAATGGAGGAACAACACATAGTAGCTGAAAAAAAAATCCTTCCAGGGTTTCAAGCATATATGTACATGTTGAATCAGCATCCCTAGGACTTGATTCTCAGCCACCTGCTATTAAGAAAATGACAACTATGTACTTGCCTTAACTAAAGATCTGTGCTGTCTTTTGCTGATGCCAGAATCTCAGATTCTTCAGCCCTAAAGCTCCACCTCCTCTACTCATAATTCATTGCCCTTTCTAAACCTCTTCACATTAAGTTTGCCCTTTTTGTCCCCTAAGCAATGCTATAAAAGAAAATGGGGTGCCAAAAAGAAAGAGCAAAGTTCCAGAATACAGATAACAGAACAAAGAATTCTACTTCTGTAGACAGTCTGCATGGTCAGCCAGAAGGTATCCACACAGAATGACAGTTTGTGAATGGGGGTCATAGAGATGAAATGGTTGAGACACATGGAAGAAGACACTGATCTGCATATTTTAAGCATTTGTATAACTTTTTCTTTTTGTACCCGATGTCTTTTCAACTTGTGGGACAGAATCCCCAGTCATTAAAAGCCTAGGGTGGCATCAGGAGAGAACTTTCCATTCAATGGAGGGGCCAAAGATAGACCTAGATCTGGACTGTATATCTAATTTGTTTGGTTTTCAAAGGTATGAGTGCAAATTTCATCTAAGAAAGCTTGGGCAAAATAGCAGTTGAGGTACCAACTGCCTGTATAGAATGAGCTTTAGGCTTTCTAGATAAAGGAGTCCCTTTTGAAGAGTACACAATGGAAATAAAATCAGGCTTTAGAAAAAGAAAGAATAAAAAGCTGCTCAGATTTCCTGAAGATCTTAGTTCTACCCAAATAAAATCACAGTTGATGAGGAAACTCCAAACAGTGGAACAAGTATTCTTTGTTGGTGAAGAAAACAGGTAATTGAATATGCTGATTTAGGTCTAACTCGGAGGCCTCTTTAGGTAAAAAGGAAGGAATGGTATGTCGAAAAACCCTGTCCTTATGAAACACAAGGTGGTGCACAGGATAATGTTCAAGTGTACTGTAGGAACTGGCTCAAAAGAGGCCTAGTTTAAACTTTCAAAAGTAGTGTCAAATCCCATAGCAGAACTGGATCTCTGATGAGGTGTCTAAAGAGAAGACCTTTTTAGAAATGCATTTGACAGTATGAGATAAGCTGTAGGAGTCATTATTCATGCCAACATGAAAATTAGATAGTGCAGGTAAATGGAATTTAATGGCGGAAAAGCTGAGACCAGAGTGAAACAAATCTGCCAGAAAATCTAAGCATGTAAAAGGTCTTTGGAAGACAAAAGGATAAAAGCAACTCGGAAAGCTTGGTATGACCATCATTGGAACTGGAGGATCCAAGATGTTATGGGATTTGAGATTTAGGTGAGGTTGACCGAAGGGGTGAGAGTAAGTCTCGAACCAAGTCCAGGACCAAAGGAGGGTGCAACAGATGATGCCACAGAATGGGGAACCAATCTTGCCTCTGCCAAATGGGAGCTTGAGAATTCCTTTCACTCTGCCATGGGATGCTTTCTAAATGTTATCAGGAACATTGGGGAAAGAGACCTGGGGGTCAAGCATGGAGAAGAGTTCCGTTGGACTACTCTTTTGGGGGGATCCTGGCAAAGGTTGCAGTTGTTGTTGCAGGGGGCTGCAGAGAGATTTCTGTAGGAATGGCCCCAGCAGCTGAACACTTGAGCTCAAGCTGTCTGCTAGTATGTTGGAATTTTCCTAGGATGTTCATTGCAATCAGAAACCATTGCAAGGGCATAGCCCATTTCCAGATTCTCATGAATTCTCTTCTACTGCATTGGGAAAGTTCCACAGCCTTCAGCCATGAATCCAGCCATACAAGAAGTGTTCGAGCGGCTATGTGAGCATGAAATTAGGGGCAGTTTTTCACAATCTAGAAACAGGTATTTTTCACTGTGAATGAAAGTGAGCTCTTTCAGAGAATGTCTGGTGATAAATCTGTTCATTTTATGAAACTAGACTGGGGAAAATGAAATTAATGTAGTATGCCAAAAAATTTATTTATTTTTTTTTTTTTACAGGAGTTGTTAGTGAATGGACACATTAATGCACCATTGCACAACTACATTCCAACTCAAATTTCTCAGAGTTCCTAACATTCTTGGCATCCCAAAGATATTCTCTATTGAATAGAGTCTGCCAGTAAGACCTACAGTCTTAAGAGGGTAGGTCAGAAATGGAGCCACTGGCAGAATGTATTGTTTTAAAACAAAAAGGTTTTATTCCAGTGCTTATGTTTTAATGGACTTGTGGGATTTCCTGGACAAAGCCAGAAATGTTCAGTTATATGACCTTTTTTTTTTTTTTTTATGACAATGGATCTTAGAAATTTATTTACTGTGATACCACATTCTTTTGGTCTTGAATTATTTAGTGATGCCATGTTTAACTTATTTTATCACTATTGGCTGACTTTATGGACATTATTTTAAAGAACAGCTATTTACATTTAGAGGGTAAATATAGACGCACTAATGAGATGCTTAGGTGTTTAAAACCTACCTTCGATTTTTTTTTTTTTTGGATATTGATATTTTATTATCTGAGAGGTAGTGAACAATTTGCAAAGTTTATTATACATTTAGAAACTACAACAGATTTAAGTTTATTATACTATAGTAACTGTCACACTATAATTTTATGGGATGTGCAGTTGGGCATGGAGGTGATATCATAGTTTAGTTGGCTTGAAGTATATATAGAAAACCAGTTAGTAGTATTTCATTTCTATATTACACCAGCTGTTAATCCATGCAGTAGAAAAAGAACTTGTTAAATACCATTTTGTTAGAGACCCTAAAATAACCTCTGAAGTATTTCAGACTGAGGTTAAGTTAACTGGGGTGTTTATAGCAAAGGAGCTATACAGAAGTGTTACTTAAACAAATAAATATGAAATAATGGATGAGAGAAAGACAAAATAAGATCCTTTATTAAATATGACTTGGGTAACTGTTAAATAAAGGTGAAGGAATAACAAAGCAACCCATACCCAAAATAATTGTTTAATGGACTAAACTAATAGTGCAAGAATAGCCAACATAATTCAGTCTGGGCTTTGGAAGAGGCAAAATTGCCCATACATGTTGTAGGAGGCACTCCTAATTTTGTTTATATAAGGAGTGGTTTTAAGAACTTGTTTGAGAGAAAAAATACAGCACTGGGTGAGTCACTCTGAGCAAACACACAAATTTCATTATTACAGAGGAAATGGGGGGGTCTACTTTATTCCCGCGAACCATAACAAGCAAAATGCGAATATGTTGAATGCACTAAGCCATGAAATTCGAAATCTCGATATCTCATAGTTGGCCAACCCCACCTCCCGCAACATACTACCTACCGAAACACAGTAAAAAAAAAATACATACACACACTAACCAAAACCTTATTTCTAACTCTAAAGTAAAGCACCAAAACCCTACTTCTAACCCTACACTAAACCCTACATGCACAACTATCTATGCACTATCCTTAACCCCTCTCTAACCCTAAGGTCCGTAACTACCGCACAAATACCCTTCTGAGCTATACCCAAACAAACTAAATATTCCACACACATACACTTAACAAAACCCTATACTAAACCTTACATACATTACCTATCTATGCACTTACCTTAACCCACACCCTAACCCTAAGGTCCGTAACTATCGCACACTTACCTTACGGAGCTGTTCCGCAGATGGGCCAACTATGCGAATTTGATATTTCCACTTTCGCGGTTTAGTGCGTTCAACGTACTCACGTTTCACTCATTATGTGTCGTGCGAATTGTATTGAAATGGGCACTATTATGTCTACTATATAAAAATGGAAAAAAATGATAGATACAATAGTAATACAGCTAGTGTGGTGTAGCTGCTTGTGAATCCTGTGAAGTTTTCTGTATTGGTAAAACTGTTAATGCTTTAAAACAGAGAATGTAACAACACACTTTTTATATTAAAACAGGTGGTTTAGCCAGTGCCCTAGCTAGGCATATGTAGTACAGTGTTTACATTTTAAACATTTTTATATTTTTGGCTATAGAAAAGGTGGGCATTTGTGATGGAGTTGGGGACTGGCAAACTCTTCAAGTGAGTTGCCGTGGCAGCTAAGGACCAATGCCACTGTAACTCCTGGACTAAATGATCTGTGTCAATATTAACTGTTCCCTTTAGATTAGAGCTGGTAAATTATGAAATATTTTTTCAACAAGGTTTCCATTTGACATTTTAGGGTGGTTCAGACAAATTTTGCATTTTATACTTCTGGGTGGCTGCCGTGGCACAGCAGTTAACATTTCCACCTCACAGCAAGGGGTTCTCCAGTATATTTCTCAGCTAGGGTGCCTTCTGTGCAGAGTCTGCATGTTCTCCCTGTAGTTGCATGGGTTTCTTCTGGGTGCTCCAGTTTCCTCCCACATCCCAAAGACATGCTGCAGGTGGATTGGATGCACTAAATTGGCCCTAGGTGTGACTGTGTGTGTGTGCGTGCACCTTCAGTGGAAGGTTGGGTGCCAGGCTGGTAACTTGACACTGTAAAATTCCATTGCCAATCATTCTGCGGTCCGTTCTGCTGTGGTGCCCCCTAAGGGGAAAAGCCAAAGGAAGAAGAAAAATTATTTTTGCATTTTATACTTGTATCTTTAAATAAAGAATAAAATCATTTTAGTCAAAGAAAAAAATCTTACTGCTTGTTCCTTGAATACTGAATTGCATTCCCTGCTAAAAGTGCTTACTGTTTTTATAAGCTGGGCTTCCTTAATTTGATTTATGGAAAGTGGCAGGTAAATTAAGCAAGATGCAGCCACCTTTAAAGAAACAGAAAACTGCCCTCCTATTGTTGGACCTCTTCACATCAGACAAGAGCTGCTAGTTGCCAAAGTTCTGTTTTGGGCACATTTCCAGAAAGGCCTGGGCAATGAATGCCTGAGGCTTGCTGTATGCCTTCAAATTCCTACATCTACCAATAATGGTTCTGCCAAAGATCAAAATGAAGAAGTCCAAGTTCCTCCTGGCAGCCATGATCTTTCATAAATATTGCAGATGGCAGGTGAGAGTCGTCTCCTGCTCCTGATGCAGTGCACACTCCTAGCCCAGGCTGGAAGAGCCCTGGTGCATCCTAGCTTGATCATCTCAAAATTATACCTTTCAGAGACTGTCTGTCAGAAGAATTAATAGGCATCCTT